>NC_142165.1:21217094-21520124 GCF_029865625.1 Vigna umbellata | reverse complement strand
TGTAATTTTTGTTTTTAGTTATAGCTATTGTCGATTGGCAATCACAGTGTATTAATACCGATGCTATTGGTTTCATTTCTAGTGGAATGTTCACTAAAAAGTTTTTCAAACAGTCAGCCTCACTACCAGCCATCTCAAGATCAATAAACTCATATTCCATTGTTGATCTTGCAATAATTGTTTGCCTAGCTGATCTCCATGTAATCGCATCTACCCTAAGTGTGAATACACACTAGTGGATTTTGTTTCATATGAATCAGAGATCTAGTTGGCATCATTGTACCCTTTTAGTACAATGAAAAATCCATTATATTCAATGGCAAAATCCATTGAACCTCTTAAGTATCTCATAAGTTTTGCAAGTGCATCCTAGTGTTCTTGATTTAGACATTAAAAGTACCTACTCAGTCTATATACTACATAAGCAATATCAAGTCTAGAAAAACTCATCAAATTCAATAAGCTTCCAATTATATAAGCATACTAAGGTTGAGATATAAATACTCCTATAGTTTTCATTAATTTAGAGTTAACATCATAAGGGGTACTCATAGGTTTGAAGTCATAATACGCAAACTTCTTAAGAAGTTTCTTAATGTATTGTTTTTGGGATAGTAATATACTATCTCCCTTCCTTATGATTTTAACACCTAAAATTACATTGGCTTTACCCATGTCTTTCATTTCAAAGTTCGATCCTAGGAACAATTTATTTCTAGCAACAATCTCATTGCATGTACCAAAAATTAACATGTCATCCACATATAAACATATTACACAATCACCATTTTCAGATTTAGAGTACACACATTTATTAACATCACTAGGTGAAAAACCATCACATAGTAATACATTATCAAGTTTTTCATGTCATCAGTTTGGTGCTTGTTTCAATCCATATAAGGATTTTAAGAGTTTGCATATTTTATTCTCTTGACCAAGTACAACACACTCTTTAGGTTGAGTCATATAAATTTTCTCCTCCAAATCACCATTCTAAAAGGTAATTTTAACATCCATTTGGTGTATCACTAGCTTATGGATAACTGGTAAGGCTAACAACACTTGAATGGAGGAAATCCTAGTCATAAGGGCAAAGGTATCAAAATAATTTATGTTAGGTTTTTAAGTAAAGTTTTTTGCAACTAATCATGCCTTATAATTCTCTATAGATCCATTATGGTGATACTTTTTCTTAAAGATCCACTTACAACCTATGGGGTTTGCTCCATTAGGAAAATCTACTAAGGTCAAAATATTATTTTTCTGAATTGATTCAATTTCAGTCCTAATGGCTTTACCCTACTGTTTTGCCTCAATAGAACTAATAGCTTCTACAAAGCTAGTTAGATAATTATCAATTATATAAGTATAAAAAGCATTACCAAAGGAAGTTTCCTCCCTCTGTCTTTTACTTCTTCTTAAATTCTCACACAAGGCATCACTATTATTATTATCAACAAGTTCAGACGTCTCACTAACCTTTAAGGAAATTACAAGTTCAGAAAACTCAACAATTTTCTTCTCCACCATATAATTACTCTCAAGCATATATAAATCTATAGACAACACTATGTTCAACATAGTCTAAGAACATGCAAGAAAAGGTTTTAGAGCCTATTTTCCTTTTCTTAGGATTGGGTAACATCACCTTAGCTAGGCACCCCCATACTCTTAGATATTTAAGGTGAGGTTGATAACATTTCCACAACTAATAAAGAGTTTTACTAGTTTTCTTATGAGGTATTATATTTTGTAAAAAACAAGTAGTAAGTAGGGTTTCTCCCTAAAGGTTATTAGGTGCACTAGAACTAATAAACATGACATTCATCATTTCCATACCTTCTTTAACACAAAATTCATTAAACAATACATATTCACCACTTTTATCTGATCTAATCCTCTTAATTCTCTTATTTAGTTGATTTTCTACTTCTTCTTTATATGTTAGAAACACATTGAAGGCTTCCTCTTTATATTTGATTATGTAGACTTTGGTGTACATAGAATAATCATCTATAAAGGTTACAAAATTACTTTTACAGCCTCTAGACATGGTTTGTTTTAAATCAACTAGATCTGTATAATTAACCCTAACAATTCAGCTTGACGATCTAGGAAATAACATGTTTTCTTTGTTAGTTTAGATACTAATCATATGTGACATTTACTAATCCGTTTATCATATATATTAAATAATCTTAGTCCACTAGTACAAAAATCGCGTACAACGTCGAATATTTTGGGCTTTTAACAGCGAATTCGCGAACAACGTCATATCAGGAGACGTTGAACTTACGCCGAATTAACGTCAAATTTTGTTAATATACGACGTTAACTTAACATCGAATTTTATTAGTATACGACGTTAAATTAATGTCAAATTTTGTCAATATTCGACGTTAATCAATTTTTTTTAATTAATTGTGATCCTTTTTTACAATTCTACAAGACTTGAAAAGTAAAAAAACAACAAATTTTAGTTTAGTATTTTATAAAGCATGAACTATGAACGTGTAGTGTAGTATCAACAACAAACAATAATAATCAACAACAAACAAGTTCAACTAAACAATGACAACAAACAAGTTCAACTAAACAACAACAACAAACAAGTTCAACAAAAAAAAAAACAAGTTCAACAAATAAGTTCTTCAAAACGAAAACGAAAACTAACTTCAAAAAGTGGGTTCGTTGAAATAAAGTTTCGTTATAGTGAGAGAAAAAACATAATGCGCTTATAAAGGACAAGAACACGAAAATAATCGGTTAAAACAAACAAAAATCATACAAAAAGTAATTAATTAACATGTTGTATCAAATGAAAGAAAGATTACATGTGATGCTCGTCAAACTTCGTTCGAGAAAAGTTTGAGAAGAGAAGGGGGTATCGCGTGCTAAGATAAAGTGAATGAATTTTCAATCTCCCGCTCAAATTTTTATTGAATTCACTAACCTTTTGACGTCGAATTTAAAAGCCATTCGACATATCATTTTACGTCGAATTACAATTCTAAATGACGTTTAATAATTGCATTTATTTACAAAAATGTCACCGCTCGTTTTTAACGTTGGTTATTCAGTGGTTGATGTTGAACGCGTGACATTATATGTTATTTTTGTACTAGTGGTCGTTGTAATTTTATAACATATGAGGAATTCGCATGTCCTAATCTAGCATGTCACTTGTCATGTGAATAAACAATATAAGCAGAAGAACAAGATTTATTAATATTTTCAAAAAATTTGAGTACAAAGAAACATTGATCACAATATTCCTTCTCCACAAAAACATTATCTTTTGCTATTACAATCTTGTTAGACTTGAATGACACTTTAACCCCTATTTTTTTCAATAATGCTACAAAGATTAAATTAGTTCTGATTGATGGCACACGTAACACATCATTCAAGGCTAGAGTGTTTCCAAATATGAGCTTGAGAAGAACTTTCCCTTTTTCCATCACACGAGTTGTCTTGGAATCACCAAGGTAAACATGTTCTTCTCCACTCCCTACACTAGTGTAGGAGGTAAAGGAACTTTTATTTGCGTAAACATGTCTGGTATCACCAAAGTCTACCACTTACTTGCTCACATTGGTCATCAAATTTACTTAAAAAGACAATAGTAATAATATCATCTCCTTCATCTATATTTACTCTAGGAGGATTGTCGTTTCTTATTCTACGTCTGCATTGTGGTGCGTCTGATTTTCCACACATGAAACAATTTCCTTTCTTTCTAGAAGTGGGGTTAGATCCATTAGGGTGAGATTTTTGAAAATTATTTTTTCTTTTGTGATCAGGTTTGTGTTCATATCCTTTTAGAGCATATATGTCTTTTATCATATTTGCTTTTGCAAACAAAGCTTTGGCCCTTACAGTAACACACTCTTTTCTATTGGTATTTTCAATAATTATGTCTATGATGAGCTCTGGAAGTGACATATGATTGTCTCTATCTTTCAGCTGTTGTTTATAATCAGTCCAAGATGACGATAATTTCTCGATCAGAAGTTCTAAAACAAATTCATCGGGTAGAAGAATGTTATTCTCTTTGATATACTAATTAATTTGAGACTTTATATCCTTATCTTCAATCATATGCCAGTGGTAGTAATTCCCAATGATGAATTTTTGTCTGACGACATCTTCAACAGTGTATTTGAGAATCAAAATGTCTTTTGCTTCCTTATAGAAACAATACACATAACATAAATCATTAGAAAGTGCACTAAGTAAAGTATGTCTGCATACCTTGTTTGCATGAATCAAATATTCAACTTGTTTTGAATTTGAAGTTAGACTAAAGTCAGGTTTTGGAGATGAAAGAGCAAAAGAAACTTTATAGATGTATAAAAGGATAGACACACGTTCTTGCCAATACTAGAAATTCTAATCAGAGAAGACTTCGATTTTTGACACATCTGGAAAAGGTTTTGCGAAGACCATCTAAGTTTTAGAAACAATTATTTGACTCTGTAGGTTTGCGATGTTGGTATCAACCATAAGTCCTCAAGATTATTGTAAAATATTGACAACAATCACGAACAAAATTTTCTGAGGTGTGTAGATCCATTGTCCTTAAGAATTTATCCATGGTGTGTTGTGCAATCCCCAAAATACAACATGAACTTTCCAAAAAATTTCTGAGATATCAAAACTAGCAAAAAAAACTCTAAAAAGAGTAAAAATAACAAACCCAAAATATAAAAAAAATTCGTAGTATACGAAATCATATTAGTGAATGATTTCATAATAATATAATGATTTAATTAATAATTTAATTCTTATATTTAGATTGAGATCAATGATTATTTTTTATATTTAATTTAATTCCTATATTTATTAAAATTGATTTAATATGGTCTCATTTGTTAATATAGTTAAATTGGCTAACGATAGAGGGAAACTTAAAACATAATTGAAAGGGGTGGGTATTTGTTTGCTAAGGTGGAAGTTTTCCTTTTTTAGGATAGATTTTAACCGCTTTCTTTAATCTATCTCCTTTTTCAGATTCAGATGCCAAACTGTAAAAATGAAAAACTCCAATTGCATCACCAATAACACCAGTGAAAAAATTGAATCTACTGTCCAAAACATCATAAATCTCATAAAGTTATTAGGATAAACTTAAATGTAAGAGAAGTAAATGGGTTATTTATTTGTTTAGGAGATTTGTCAGTTTTGGAGTACAAGGGTAAGTAGTTTAATGCAGGGAGTATTAGGGAGTATTAGGCAATAATAGGTACTAATGGAGTCTCAGCGGTAGAGTTTATGGATTGGAAATGAAAAGTCAAATGTAAGTCTATAAACTATAAGTGTCTAATTGAGATTCAATGTAGGACACACATAAGCAAATTCAAATAATTCTAAGTGAATTTCATTTTACTAACAAATTGGCATCATAACTTGAGAGTCGTTCGAGTGAAAAGACCTAGAGAAAATTTGAGCATTTGAGTGTTTGAAAAAGAAAGAGTGAGAGATGGCCAACCTTGTTAACCATGTGTCATTACCTCAATTGACAAAGAAAGTCAACTTTGATAATTGGAATATGCAGATGAAGACTCTTTTTGAATCTCAAGATGTGTGAGATGTAGTTAAGAATGGTACAAAGAGCTAGCAGAAAATAAGAACAAACAATTGTCCAAGTTTTTGCATTAAGAAAAACACAAACGAGGTATAAATTAGTTTTATATATATTATACCGAACTATGGACAAATCTGCCTCAACCATTACCAACGAACTCATCGAAGGATATATACTTTGGTAATTATTATCCTTTGGTAATTACCGATGATTAATATCCGTCAATAATTAGTACCGATAGAGTTTTTTTCAACGCATATAAATCATTGAGAATTCGTTGATAATTATTATTATTGACAAATTTTGATTCTTTTCGACGGATTGGTAATGCCATATTTTTTAGTGTAGTTAATTTGTTTTATGCATAGTTAATACAATTTACTTAAATATATTATCTTCAACCGACTTATATACTTGCTTTAGAGATTTTTCTTTTGCAATCTTGCATAGGAAAGGAATGCGTACAATATCAAATTTAAGTTTGTTTTTTAATATGCTGAATGGATTTTTTTTCTTTAAAATTAATACATTATTCCATTCTAAATTTAGTATGTAATGAAATTGTTCTTTACCTATCATGATGTTTATTTACCAAAAAAAAGTGTTGTTACAGGAATTTCCCTACTTATCATCATGGCATGGGCTTGCAAAATTGTGTTTGGGGTGCCACTGATTGTTGCACTTGTGATATGTAAATGGAGGAAAAGACGTGCATCAATGTTTGAAAATATTGAAAATTACCTTGAACACAATCAGTTAGCACCTATCAGATACTCATACAAGGAAATTAAGAAGATGACGAAAAGTTTCAAAGAGAAGTTAGGTGAAGGAGGATTTGGCTCTGTGTTTAAGGGAAAGTTGCGCAGTGGATCTTCTGTGGCAATCAAAATGTTATCCAGATCCAAAGGAAATGGACAAGATTTTATCAATGAAGTTGGAACCATTGGAAGAATACATCATCAAAATGTGGTACAGTTAATTGGATTTTGTGTTAGTGGCTCAAAGCGCGCTCTTGTGTATGAATTGATGTCCAATGGTTCTCTTGATAAACTTATATTTTCAAAAGAAGGAAGTGCACAATTAAGCTATGAAAAGATATACAATATATCAGTTGGAGTGGCTCGTGGGATTTCTTATCTTCATCATGGATGTGAGATGAAGATTTTGCATTTTGATATCAAACCACATAACATCTTACTAGATGAAAACTTTATCCCAAAGATTTCCGACTTTGGATTGGCAAAGTTATATCCAGTAGAAAACAGCATTGTCTCAGTGACTGCAGCAAGAGGAACCATTGGATATATGGCTCCAGAATTGTTCTACAATAATGTTGGAGGAATTTCTCATAAGGCTGATGTTTATAGTTTTGGAATGCTTTTGATGGAGATGGCAAGCAAGAGGAAGAACCTAAATCCTCATGCGGATAGATCAAGTCAAATTTACTTTCCATTTTGGATCTATGATCGTATTAGAGAAGAGGAAGATATAGATATACAAGATTTGACTGAAGAGGAAAAGAAAATAACAAAGAAGATGATCATAGTTGCACTTTGGTGTATACAATTGAAACCAAATAATCGTCCCTCAATGAATAGAGTGGTAAAAATGCTTGAAGGAAATATTGAAGACCTCGAAATACCTCCAAAATCTACTTTATATCCTGATGAAATGAATATAGATGATCAAACAATAAACTCAAAGTCCACAGACTTCGACACATTCTCTTAAGTAATTCATGTAAGCTGCAACTATGCAGCTAATCCTTTAATGAAGCATGCTATTTGACAATTCATAATAAAGTTTTATTGTGCCTATTCAACATTATTATTTTAAGTAGAAGTTCGTCTATAATATTCTTTACTTGCTTTTCCTTATTAACTATTTTACTTCTCAAGAGTTAGAAAAAAAAGCCAACTAAATTTATTCTTTTTTATCGAAGTTTCCAAATAAGGAATCGTTAACTCATTCTATTTGAATATACATGACAACATTCTACAATTTTAATGTAAGACAATACTTGTTTTTTTCTATTTTTCATGTATGTCGGATTGCTATACTTTTCTTAATTGCCTAAGAGTAATATTTAGTAAGGTTTTATCCATATAATATGCATTTAAATGGTTTTTTTTTTAAGAAAATAGAAAATTTAAATTATTTTATGACAACTTTGTTTTTATATTGAAGAGTTTATTTTGATGATAAACTAAATGTTTTCATAAATTACTACTGAAAATAAAATGAATCAGTTATCTCAATAAGGTTATGTAAGTCGTACGAAACTTTGTCATAAAAACATATTTTTTTTATAAATAAAATTAACATTTTTTTGGTATTAAATGTCTTTTATTTGATGTAAAAACCTAAATTTTATGTTTGGGTCAATTTTAAGGATATTAGTTTGAGAAGTGTACCACTAAAAAAGTTTACAATTTTTTCGGGATTATTTTTTTCGTTTCCGAGGTTTTAACCTCAGAAAATGCATTACCCGCGATTTAGAAGATCTCTGGAAAAGCTGGGTGACTAAATAATTATCGGAGATTTTGCAAAAATCATCGTTATTAGCGGGGTTTTGCAAAAATCTATCAGCGGGGGTTTTGCATGCCGGTATTTGCAAAATTTTGGAAAACCATTTATCATTTCCTTCTTTTTCTCTTACTACGTTATTCACCCTTTTACTAATCCACTCATTCTATTAATTGAATGATAAGTAAATCAATTTGCATCTTTTCTATTCCTGATGCAAAAGGAGGTCACACACAGATTTCTGCACTTAACCTTTTACACATATTTGATTTAGTTTCTCCCTCTTTAACTTTGGTTTAATCGGTGACACATAACTAATATTTCATGATTTCATATTCCTAATGGAAAAGCTATATCGGTATATAAATATTGAAAATAAAGCAAATAATTGCCCCAATGAAACGACCCTTAGGGCAAAAGAAAATAATTTTGCAATATATTAATTAAATTACTGTAGGCAATGAGAAGGCAAGAAGAACCTCTGCCTCTTATTTCTGCTCAGAGTCAATTGATACTTCATCAATTTCAGTTGGAACTGTGAAAGCTCTGCTAACATCCATGGCCTTTTTCTTTAGATCTTTGACATGGTCTATCACACTCTCTAGTAAAGCTGCCTTGTCCATATGAACGGTTGTGAAGAGCTTTAGAATTATGTTTTGCCATGTAAGAAATATCCCATTGGATGCAGTCATGTGCTGGATAGAAAAAACATGACATGTAACATATTTTTTATTGAAATAGAACAAGGTTTAGAAGGATGAGAGGTTGTAACATTCCAATATATAATAATAGGAATCAAACTGAAATGCGCCTTATCAAGTCAATTTCGAATAATAAAATGGCTCTCTAACTTCAAATTTATTCCACTGTCACATGTATATTTCAAAAGATGAAATATACGTGGAGACTGGCTTAGGAATTGATGAGGATGATCCATTCCTTGTTTGGCAGCTTTAGGAAAGCACTTAAAGATACTAGCATATCAATACAGACACAACTAAAAGGGTGGCAGGTGATATTTGCATCCTCAAAACTTCATACATTGCATATCAATACAAACACAACTAATTGTTCATACATAAAATTTAATAGAAATATGTTCAATACTAAAAATTAAAGAAAAAAATATCTAATTTTCTTCATCTTTGTTACATTAACAGTTTAGCATGATTCCTTGATCATATACCTAATATATCATAATAGTTAGTCGATTATATATTAAAAAAAAAACATACAAATAAATGGAGAGCTATGTGGTGGGCCTTTTCCTCCATGTTCATTGGACAACTCACATGATTTCCCTCAATCGTTCAAGCAGGGTCTTGCCACAAGCTATTTTCAGTGACTTCTGTTATTGTCATTTACATGTCCTACTGTGCACCTTGGCAACAATGCTACAGAATTAGCAAGAACTTTTTGGTCCATTGCTGGGAGAAAGACACGTACTCAAGCTCCTGCCGAACACGAATTGCAACCTCTTCAGTTGCAGGAGAAAGTCGTCAAAGAGGTGCTTTCTATCCCTACCATATATGTCTCAGGATCAAGTTTCTTTTGTTTTCAAGATATATTCATAAAACAAATAAACAACCAATAATTATATAAAAACTAATTTACTGGACCAAGTAAGCAAACAAATAATCCATTCTAATTATAACACTTAAATCATAACAAATATATCTGGAACAAAGACAAAATAGGCATAGGTACTGCATGCAGAGGGCACCTCGTGTCTATTGTTGATTAAGGAGGTTATTGGTGGAGGTTTCTAAGAGTCTAAAGGCAGAGCTAGTGATGTTTTTATTTGAACAGAGCTAGTGATGCTTAAAACTATATGAGTAATTAAAAAATATATATTAAACCGCAAAAATCTTTAACGGAAATGAATTTTAGTATGAACTTGCATATTAATATGAATTTTGTGTTTAAGTAGAAATGAAGGTTACCTTCGATGTTGACTCGCCCTTTCGAGAGAGAATCTTCAGTTTCAGCCGTGAATCGATTGAGAAGTTGAAAGGCTCAGTGAACAACAGTAGGAAAATATTTGGAACAAAGAAGGAGGAGGTGGACGTTGAGTTAATGGTCAAGCTGAGCAATGACACAGAATTGAAAATGGTCGCAGTGGACGAAACAACAGAGATTTCTTCGTTTCAGGCCTTATGCTTTATGCATATCTATATTTGTTTCACATGTAAGAATGTTCAAAGAAAGGCATGGAATGAGTCAAAGTAACATGTTAAATGCACTGTGCAAGTTGATCGCTGAAGTGATTAGAGTAGGTGGAGTGCGTATAACAGCCCAAGCAACGTATGAATCAAGTAATTGTCAGCAATGACAATGGGCTCAAATGGAGGAAAAGCAACAATAAAGGGGTGTTACAGAATTGTAATAATCACAGATGGCGCAACCAAAAACCTTGACTAATATCACACTAGATAGATGATAATGTGAGATATGCTCGAGGTGTTGGTGTCATTACATATGGGACTTAGGAAGTGAATACAGAGTCTAGACTGCAATGAGATAAAGATGGGAGGAAGACTGCACCTGGGACAAATATAAAAACAAAACTGCAGCTGACCATAGATAGAACAAGACTTTATCTGGGAAAAAGATAAGGTTCAAATAACATCTGACAGAGATGAAGAAAGCAAATACAATTATCAAGCAAGAAAACAAGCCAAGAGAAGGTTTCAAACAACAGGGTTGGATCAAACCGCCAACAGTAAAGGTGGCAAAGAACATAAGGTAGCACCTGGTGCTCCCAGCTGGCTTGAGTATTCTGAAATTGTAGGCAACAAGAAATAGGAGTGAAGAACAAAATAGACTCTGAATATTAAACAAAATAGAAGATTAATGTTTTTAGTCTTTGTACGTTCTCATGTTGTCAATTAAGAATAATGTTTTCTTAAAGCTACATAATGAAACATTATTCTTTTTATGTTCTATAGACATAATGGTGGCATCAACTCCAATAATCAAAACCAATCATTTTATGTTCTATAGACATATGAAACCAAGAAATTAAACCAATAGAACCTTATTATGATATGAAATGTACCTATTGCCTGGCGTTCTGGGTGAGCCTCAAGCCAATGTTGTTCACACTGAATGTTGAAAAGAGCTCGTTCTAACTTTACTATCTCTTCAAACAAAGGAGTTAAATGCTCTGCAAAGATGAACATGTAAACATTAAGTCACCAATTCAGGAGGATCCACAGTTGCAAAAATGTATGAAATTAATTAATCAGTTCATGTATGTCTCACCATCTTTTAAATGATGATAAAAAAACTCAACGTGGTTACTGTGGACATCAAAATCAATTGTTTCATGATAGGGAGACCATTTGTTGAAGCAGAAGCGATCTTCGAGCCACAAATTCGAATATTTCGCTTGTCACGTCAAGAAAAAAAACAAGGACATACACGGGTTAGCTCTCATACCTGGTTCTGGTTCTTCTCACGGTCAAATCCCTCGTCAACGAAAGCCTTCAAGCTCCTAACACTGTTCACTCCACCTTCACGCTGGAAAGGTTGTTGAGGATGGAAAACAAATTTTAGGTTTAGGTCATGATGGATTTACGAATTGCAGGAGAAGATGAACTGAAAATTGAATCCAATTTAGGGATGGCGAAAATGCAAAACAATGAAGAAGACAATGAACAAAGAAGAGAAGCGAGGTCCATTAACGAATACACAAATGACCGAGATTGCGAATGATGAACACAATGAACGGAGAATAAAAGATAGATCTGGATGATAATTGCGACACACTTACCTTAGGAATTAGGGATTTTAATGGCAAACCGAACAACGATTTCAATGTCAAACCGAACGGTGAGCTCAATGGCACGACGGCAGGGCCAAGAACCGTGATGCACAGGAAGGATTTTAATGGAGCAAGAATTTGATGCACGAGGAAAAATGATTTCGGGGAAGAAGGGTTTCAAAAGCGAAGCTTATGCGGCCAAAGCTAAAGCAAGCTAAGAGGAACGAGGTACCACGAAATTAGGGATTTTAATATCCCTTACCAGCAGTTGAATCCAGAAACTGTCCCAAATGTTTTAAGAAAAAATTAATAGAACGTTTTCTGCGTAGGTAAAACCGCCGAAACTTTATGTAGGTTATTTAAACCGCCAAAAAAAACCTCTAGTAAAAATATATATTTTTGTAGTGTACCAATTATTACTTGTGGTAATAATAATATTGGAATTGTTGAATATCAATTTGCTAATGATAATTAAGTTTGAAATATCTAAAAATCATGATAATAATGATTAATTATAAAATTAACAAAATTCAAAAAATAACCACAGGAGGAAATTTAATTATTATAAAAGCGTTAGTGTTAGAGAATTAACTTAGTATTGTGTCTTATATGTTCTTATTCTTTTCCATTCGTGCAAGTATTACAAGTACCTTTTGATTTAATCAAGGGTTGTTTACTCCTAATTTCTTAAATGATAAAGTTGTTCATTCAATCCATTTGATTCTCAACTTAATGTTTACTCTTTATACTCTCCAAAATCATAATTTTTGCTCCTAAAACATTTATGTACACTAAATCACACAAAACTAAAATAAAAACAATTTATGATAAAAACAAAACCAAATAGTTAATACAATTGTGTGTGCAAATAAACTAATTGATCATACATATATACACAATTTAAACACATCACCTACAAGTTGTTTAAATTTGTAAATTAAACTCCAAAAGTAATTAAAAAATAGGGACTAATGTTAGTCTTGAGTGACTAAAATACTTTAGTCATTGGATAGTTTGAAATTATGGGAAGTAAGTTATAAAATATAAATTGCAAGGAAAGTATAAGAAAAAAAATACATATTTATCGGCTTAACTTACAAAATAAAAAACAAAAAGTTATTTAAAGTTTTAATAGATCTAAGGTCTCTATCTTTAAAATTATTTAAATACAGACTAATTTTAGTTCAAGGAAGTGAATATTTCAAATAATTTAAAATTGTAAGAACTAAACAATAATTTAGTATTTTAAATATTTTAATTTATAGAAACTAAAGTATACTAATCTTATGAAGATTAATTTTTAGGGAAGTTATAAGTAGTGAAAACTATATATGAGATTAATTTTTCTTGTGTTGAATATACATATAAAACATTTTATTTATAATAGAAGAAATATGGACTAAGCCCAAAATAATAATAAGAAATAATAATAAACTAACTAAAAATAAAAGATAAAGATAAAATAAAATAATCTATCTAACACTTCCCCTTAAGTTGGTACATACAAATTATATGTACAAAACTTTTTACTAATATAATTAATAAAGATTTAGTGAAAATATCTATTTCTATACTAGAGTGTCACCAAGTTATTAAGGAATGTAAAGACGACATATAAGACGAAATATCAACCCAAAAGACTCTCTTGGACAACAAATATTGGAGGTTACTTCATATAAATCTCTTTTTAAAAATCATTGTTGAGGAATGCATTATTGAGATTCAGTTGATAAAGAGTCGAACAGAGGTCGACGAACAACTAACAACAGTTGTGGAAAATGAATTGGACAGTGGTAGACTACTGCAAAACCTCAATTATGATGACTTTGACAAAGAAGATTACCATCACCAGTGGACAACGCCCAACAATGACAGCTAACGACAAATTGTAGGGACTAGATTGTATCAGTAACGGATGGTGGCCTGCAATGACTGACAATGATAAACTGCAGGAACTAGATTGTACCACATAGAAACATATTATCCTTCACAGCAAACGATAGTAATGACATCGCACCGATAATAGATAGTGAAGGTGGAAGATATGGTTCTTCAAAAGAATGGTCTCCTTTATTCATAAAAAACGTAGAAACAAACTCTTCCCATAGAAAATATCAATGGACAGAGAAAGCGAAAAGTGGACAATAATGAAAAAGACACTAATACAGAACTAAAATTAAGAGAGTACGACTGAAGTACTCACGCAAGTGTTAAAAGACAAAATTTATAGGATGACCCCGACGATTAAAATGTGGTCACCGATCAAAACTAAAACTCCAACAATAAGAACAATAGACTGCAACCTGCAACAATAGACAACAACGTCATCAACAATGACAATAGATAGCATCATCATGACAATAACGAGTGTAGTGACAAAATCAATAACTTTTTTTTTTCAAAAGAATCTAGACTTTAGATATTATTGACTTTTTAACGAGGAGGAGGTAATAAATCATGTATATATCCTAGGAATGACTTATAAAATATAAAAAATAACAAATTATTGAAAACTGTCGTTTACAGAATAAGTTTGTTTGAAAGTTATATATACGTAATAATTATGTATTTATCCATAGACATGTAAAATATAAAAATAATAAATTATTGAAAAATGTAGTTTGCATATTACCATTTGAGTAGAATATTACAATTCGTTTAAAATGACTTGACGAAGTTTAAAATATATGTATATTCGAATGATGTGATTTGTTTTTGTTCTAATAATTTTATTTATATTTACATATATATTGAGTGAATATTAGTTTCTCTTTTTGAAATTTAGTATAAATAATCAAATTAGCAATTTGAATCAAATATTGAATTGTTTACCTGGATAATTTATGAAAATTATTTTTATAGTTTGTTAATATACATACATATATATATATATATATATATATATATATATATATATATATATATATAAATTAAGCTTAACCTAAAATTTGGTGGAATTTTGGTCAAATTATTTTGTTTTGTTATTTAGTTGCATACTTGATTATGGTATATTGTTTGTTGTTATTTTCATTTTGGAGTTCAATACAAAATGTTATTCAAATTTATCAAATTTAGAATAATAGATTTAATTTGTACAAATTATGAAAAATGTTTTTCAGAATGGATAGGGTTTCACCGCCAATTAAAAAAAAGACATTGTTTTACATGTGTTCATTTTCTAAATTAGATGTGCTAGGAAGATCGAAATATACATGATATTTTTTTGTTACGAAAAATTACACAATATAGACATGTCATGTTAAAACATTAGGCACCCCAACTATGTCGCAAATAGAAAATATTGACAAAAACATGGACAATCATTTAAAGGTGGAAGAACAATTTGTATGAGCTCTTGTTTATACTACTTAGAAGTCTAATATGTATAAAAAAAACATGATGATAACAGAAATCAAGAAGAAATAGAAGGTTTCCCTGCTAAGATGATACGATTCTTAGCAATAATACCTAAGTTTAAAAGATTGCTTATCATAAAGAGATGTAAAAAACTTGACATGACATGGATATGGTAGAAAATTTTATGAACTTCTTTGAAATTTAGCTAATTCTCCACCATAGAAGATGATTCATAGAATATATTTTCAAAATTTGGAAAAGATTAATGAAAAAAAAAAATAGGGCATTAATTAAAGATGGGAAGAATTTTTATCAGAATTAAAGTATTAAACATAGTTCATGATAATTTTGTTGGTCATTTAGAATTTTTCTCCATGGTTATACATAGACAGAAAATGTGTTACGTTTGTATGATGATTTCAAGTCCGCAATAACCAGGAAAGGACATATATGTATCATGAGTCCCTTGATTTACAATTTAAACATGTTGCAAGAAACAAAAAGTGAATGTGTTTGATGCATGTTGTGAAGATAATTTTAGGTTGTATGCAATGTTACTTTATACCATAAACGACTGCTAACATATGTAACTTTAGCAATTATAATATCAAGGGTCATTATGTAGGTCATATATGTAAAACATTAGTTATATGCAATTGTAGGACGAGCAAAAGACCTTGCACAACAACAATTATAAAAAGTTCCTTCCCCATAGCCACCTAATTGTGGATTAAAAAAACATTTAATTGAAGTTAGGGAAATGAAGTTGAATCAATATCTTGAAATGAAAAAGGTGCATACTTGTTCTCAACTTGTCATGCTCTATCTGAAAAAGAAAAAAAAAAGTTTTATAAGTGTTTACTTAGTGTGAAGTCTAATGTTAAAAGACTTGTGTCCTTGTAACATATAAAGTTAATTGGTTTGAAGTCTTGTAGTTTTCATTTATTGATACAACAAATTTTTACTTGTGACTATTCACAACATATTGCTTTTTAGTGTTGTTGAATATAGTGAAAATTATGTATAAAATTCATCTTCCTTATGTTGAATATACACATAGAATCTTTTATTTATATTAGAAGAAATATGGACTAAGCCGAAAATACAAATAAGAAATAATGACAAATTAATTAAAGATAAATGATAAGTATAAAATCAAGATAATATATCTAACACCCCCCTCAAACTAGTGTATACAAATTGTATGTACCAAGCTTGTTACTCATATAATCCATAAAAACTTAATGAAAATATATGCTTCTGCACTCGAATGACACTAAATTACTAATGATTTGTTAAGATAACATAAAAGACAAAATATCAACCCAGAAGACTCATCCTAAGCAACAAATTTGGGAGGTTGCTCCATATAAACCTCTTGCAAATCGTCGTTGAGGAATGCATTATTGACATTTCGTGGATAAAGAGGTCATTGTTGAAGAGCCACACCACGACTATAAATAAACTAACAAAAACAATCTTTCTCATGGGAGAAAAAACCATATATGAACGAGTCAAACGTAATGGTGATAAAAGAGAGGTTAGAAGAAACAACAGCTAAAGAAGCCATGGATGACAAAAGAGAGAAACCTTAAAAATCCAAGATTCTCCAATCAAGGCACCTAAAACAGGAAAAAAAAGAGCAAACTCGATTTTTTTAATAGCTGCCTAAGAGGAGACGGAACATGCGACCACGCACGATGAACCATAAAGAAAAAATAGTGACCTCGACGCTCTAAATCGTTGCTTAAAGGGAGACGAGACGTCCATCACCCATGACGAAAAAAAGGAGCAAATCAACAATTTGAAAAGGAGTTAAGAGCGCGTATGAGCTCCAATGAAGCCATCGTTGATGGCATGGTGGTCGTCTAGTCAAGACTATCAAAATCGTGTGATCGTCGATCGAAACTGTAATTCCTGGTAGTGCCTATTAGAAATGTATTTTTCACCTTCATTTTAATATCATGGTGAATTTGATACTTCATTTGAAGAGATAAATCCAATTGTATCTTGTTCAAAGATACATTATAAAAAGTTAGTACCGTCCGAAAACTTCTATTTTGAAAAGATACATTGCAAAAGCAAGCATTGAGTTTTTTTTTTCAAAGTACATGTCAAATACTAAACCAATAGGAATTCCTATTTCTCGATATGATGGAAGGTACGAAGGTAAAGATACTCAAAATGTTTAGATTACAAATGTTATTTAAAAAGATATGGAGAAAGCATATTAAATAGGTTTAATTGCTTCCTTAGTCCTCAGTTTGGTTGAATTGTGTCAAATTCATCCTCATTTTTAAAAAAGTTTCATTTTCGTCCTCACGTGGTGTAAAAGTGTCAATTGAATCCAAACATAGGAAAAATTTGTGTCAATGTAGTCATCTCCGTTAAATACAGACTAAAAACCTTCAATTTTTAAAAACCTCACGAGGAAATTGAAGGTTTTTAAAAATGATAAGCACAAATTGTGCCTCGTGAGGTTTTTAAAAATTGAAGGTTTTTAGTCTGTATTTTTAACGGAGATGACTACATTGACACAAATTTTTCCTATGTTTAGATTCAATTGACACTTTTACACCACGTGAGGACGAAAATGAAACTTTTTTAAAAATGAGGATGAATTTGACACAATTCAACCAAACTGAGGACTAAGAAAGCAATTAAACCTATTAAATAATACAGATGAAGTATTGCATGTACATATTGCAAAGCATAAGTCAAATCAAGATAGCATAACTTTGAATAAAAATGGTATTGAATGAGCGTAAACAGAGTTTCTTAGTTTGGTTTAAGAAAAAAGATGTATAGCGAGTTAATGCTTCATAAACACTTTTGAGGCTAGCCACTTGGTCTAATAACAATGTCATTACATTCGGTTGGTGTAATATTAATAACTATTAGTTTTATACAAAGAAAGAAGATAACAAAAGTTGAGTACAAAATAAAGAAATTACCATTCAAGCTAAATTTCTTCACTTTGCTAACAAAAATTCAATCACAAAATCCAAGATTTATTACAAAGTCATATATGAGATTTGGGAAATTGATTATATGACATTTAGACAGCTAGTGTTCAAGTGTAAATGAGTTAATGGTAAAATGAGTGTGAAAAAAATGATTTAGAGTTTGTTTTGGTGAATCTAAATAACATTGAGTGTAAGGAATAAATTTTTGATTTTTGTGAGATGTATTGTTTCTCAACACGAACAATTGTTGTCAAAGTGGATAATGAAGTGGATGACATATTATTTGAAATGATTATATTAAAAGGATATGGGAAAAAAAACTTGTTTAATAAATTATTGTTACTTTTATTATTATAATATATTTATTTGTTGAAATTCATTAACGACATTGTTATTTCTTAAAGATTATGACGAATTTCAGATTTGATCGTGGAAAAAGCAAACAAACTATAAGATATTTCATCCAATTGCCTTAATTGATTGTGGAATAAGTTGCCAAGGAGAGCACACGTGTTGATATAGATACTTATTTTTACAAAGCATTAGACCCAAAATGCTCCTAGATTTATGAGCTATTTAGAAGTCACAACTTGATATATTATTCAAGATATCCTATAATATATTATTCAACTCGATGTGTTGTATGAGAAAGAAGAATAAAAAAATAACAAAGACACCAAATAAAAAGTATTTTGTTAGCTTTATTAGTTTAAAACTTTCCTAATTTTTTAGCATTTATTTTTTCAATTATTTCTTCATTTTTATATCTAATCTATTTACTCTTCTCAAATATATTTTTTAATTTAATTAAATTTGACAATTAGTACCTTCTAAACCTATTCTTCGACCTTTATCTGTATAGTTGATTTTTCAATCTATATATCAATTTTTAAATTTACCTAGTCTGACAAAGTAAATGATACTAACATATGGAAATCCACTCTCAATGGAGCTTATGCTATTATACTAATCTTCAAGATTCCACCTAGGCCCATCATAGAAGAAAAAGATTTAGAATTTTTATAGCAATTATACCACATCCATATAGAGTCAAAGAATCATATTATTATGATAGTGTTATTACCATTATAGATAAGTGGAACCAACGTGTTAATTTTATAAAAAGATATTTCTTTCAATAATTTATAAAGAGATAGCACCAAATCGTTAATTTTTAAAATAATCAAGCACCAAATAATTATTTTTTAAAACAATCAAGCATAAGATAATAATTATGTTTTGAAACAATCAAGCAACGAGTCGTTCTTTTTTAAAATAATAATTTTTTTAATGTTTGTTATAACGTTTCAAAATAACCAGAATGTAATTATATTTGGAACTATTTCTCACAATGATTTCAATTCTACGAAATCGATTACTATTTTTTATAATTAATTATATCGCGTTAAAAATTATTGAAGTTGCAGGTACGACGATTTTAACTTTAGATAAGACAGAGCTGAAATCATCTTGGAGTTATACAACATCATCACATAAAATCGTCTGGAAACTGTACAATTTACCTATTTTTATAATAGTATAAAATATACCTATTATCGTAATATATGAGACAAATTTATCTATTTTTATAAAAAAAAATACGTTCTTCAGTCTATTTGTTGTGGTAAGTACTTTGCATTTTATAGGTTATAGAAGTTGATTTTATTTACAGACCCGGTTCACATTTATTGGTGTGTTAATTCTTTGCTAATGATAGTCTAGTTTTTCTGTTGACTTGTGCATTTTTTTATTTCTGTCCTATTTTTAGTAATTAGTACTAGTTTTAGTTGTTCTTTGATCTTTTTAAGTCTGTTTACATAGTTTTTATAGTTTCCTTTTGATGTTTTAACAGTAAAGTAGGTTATATACTGATTTTAGCATTTCAATTTCTGGTCTGATAGTGATTTTCTATTTTCTTGTTATTTTGAGTCACTAATTTGTTTTTCAGTTTTCCTCTACATTTTGCTTAAATGGATTTTTTTAGTGTTTTTTTAAAAGCACACTTGATAACAAAAAATTATGATTAAGACAGTGAAAGAAAAGAAAAATTCAGAAGATAATATTTTCTTTAAAAGACAACTCTTTCTCATTTTAAAATTTGTTAGAATTAAATACTTCTTCTAAAGATATTTTAAAAAATATCTCTTAAATATTGTAAACTATATCTGAAAGAATTTTCTTTTTTCTGAAAGTTTCTAAAATATCCAAGGTAGTTAAATATCATTACTTAACCCTAAGTAACTTTAAAATTCTTTTAACTTTTTCTAATCCTTAATTGCAACAAAAAAAAAAACTTAACTTCTAAGTTTCTCATTATCAATTCTTTGTTTTTATTTAAATTATATAAAACACTTCTAATTCAATTAAATATAAGTGAAATTCCTTTATAAGAATTATATGTCTTCATAAGTGGTAATGTCACGAGAAAACATGTACTATTTAGCACCTAGCAAAAGTTGATACATTTTATTTATAGATCATCTTTATATGATTTTCTGTATTGATATAACTAATAGATAAGGATTATTTGGTTATAATTGAATTCATAACCTTTTCATCTTCTCTTTTCTAAACTTGCCAAATCAATTTTATAATTATCAAATGTTAGTAGAAACAGTTAAATCTACAATCTATCACATCCGTTCTTCCAACTTTATTATTAAGTCACCTTATAACTCCTCAATTGTAGGATAGGTAATATTAGATACCTTAAAAGATGTATTCTCTTTATTTTATAAGAAAGAAAATAAAAACAATAACGAAAACATTCTACATTTGAAAAATCATACACAGTTGTGCTTTGATATCTTATTTTTATCATAAATTGAAGTATGATTTGATTAAGCATTAAAATATGATTGAGGTGTGAATTTTGAATCTACATATAGAAGCATGTGACTGAGAAAATTTTTTATTTGTTAGAAAACTTCTTGGATTCTAACAAACTTGATTAGAAAAGACGTATTAGATAATGTCCAAGCGTAATTTATAGTCAGAAAGTTGTAAGGTAAAGTTTGTCTCACTTCTTATATCCAATGTATTAACAAAATTACATGACTAAATACTAATTGAGTTGAAGCACTTGACAAGTATTAAAATTTCGTATTTATTAAAATCAGTGGTGGAGACGAGATAAAAACGCGGTTTCTCAATCAAAGTAAACGTATCACAAGTCATCAGATAATTGTCTAAAAGAAAAAATGTGGTCCTCTCCATCTCTGTATATACAGTCTGTGTTGTTTTAAATATCATTACCTAACTTTGATTTTTGCACTTCAATTCAACGAGAAACTATTTGGACATCATGTGGAGAGAGGAAGCATTGTTGGTGGTACTGCTCCTTCTGTTCCATCAAATTTGTGCTACCAAGGAACAGAAAGAACACTTTTTTCGTGTCAATTTCTTCCAAACACACTTTCCATTATGAGTTTTTCAATTCCACAAATTCAACAGAGTGGTGGAATTTTGGGTAGCGTTTGTGGAATTGCTTCCATACAATAATCATTGCTTTATAAAAATTTAACATTAAATGTCTTTTTTTAATATTTGATAATATTATATTATTTTTATATTTTTTAAAATTAATTAATTGTATTAAAATTGTAATATATATATATATATATATATATATATATATATATATATATATATATATATATACTCGGTGATGAGAAAAGAATGAAAATGAAATAAAAATATTCATATTTAATTAATATATGAAGATGATATGGAATTTTAATTCAGAGATAGATAGAATAATAAGCACGTCTCTTCCCCGTACTATCACTTACTAATCAATAACTATTAATTAGTTATATGTACACATTGTCATTTGACTGCGTCAATTATGTATTTGCATATATATATATATATATATATATATATATATATATATAAAGTGATTATGTAAGAGAAACATGTTAAACTCTATTAGAATTTGTGGCTCTATAAAGCTTATCAACACGGATAATATCATTTTGGTCACAAGTCTACAGCCCTTCAATAATTTGCAAATATTTGAAGTAGAAAAAAAATCAAATGCATTATATAAACACTGCTTTTGGATCAGGAATATAAAATTTTATTTTGACAACTTTACCATTATTTATTGTAATATATTTAGGGTTTTTTCCTCATTTAAATAATTCGTGGACTATTTGTTGAATTTGGCTCCCAAACTAATTCCCTAAAAATTATTTTAGACAGCATGTAAATAAAACCTTCAAGTTAGAACAATTTATGATGATTTTAGAAATTCGAAGAACTGCATTAAAAAAAATTACATGATTAAATAGCTAAATCAGAATTCGTGCAGTTCACGAATTTTTAAAATTTTGTATTCATTAAAATCAGTAGAAACCAGATAGAAATGTGGTTTCTCAGTCAAAGTCTACGTTTGAATCATAAGTCTTCAAACTATTGTGCGAAAGGAAAAATGTGGTCCTTTAGGATTATATATTGAGTCTGTGTTGTTTTAAATATCAATATATAACTTGGAATTGGTTGCCCTCCAATTCAATGAGAAACAGTTTGGACAACATGTGGAGAGAGACAACATCGTTGGTGGTACTGCTACTTATTCTATTCCACCATATTTCTGCTACCAAACAACACCTTTGTCCCCCTTCTTCCTGTGGCAACATCCCCAACATCACTTATCCATTTCGATTACAAGGTGACCCAGACAATTGTGGTGACCAAAGTTATGAGCTTGGTTGTGAGAATAATGTTACGGTGTTGTATCTGAACTCTGCACAGTATCATGTGCAGGCAATCAACTACAACAACTACACAGTGAGAGTGGTTGATCCTGCACTCCAACTCCATAACTGCTCCTCCCTTCCTCTACGTTCTCTCTCTCGCTCCAATTTCTCTGATACTTACTCTCATACTTACACTTACTCCACGCATCAATACCAAGCCCGTCTAGATCCGCATCGTAATTGGGCATCTCTGAGTTTCGAGCATATAGTGTTTTTGAACTGTAACCATTCAGTGAGAGAAAATGAGAAGTATGTGGAGAGTGGTGAGTGCGTGAAGTGGGACTCAAAAGGCTATGCATATGCTGTTGTTGGTGACCTAAAAGCTGAGGACTTAGAAGTTGGGTGTGACGTGAAGCTTGTTGCTCCCACATCGTTCAGGACTTTCAATAACCATTCCTACGCTGCCATGCACAGGGCTCTCGCCTATGGATTTGAGATCTCTTGGGTTAAAGTCGCCTGTCAGAATCATTGTATTGAAAAGTTTTGCTATTTCGACTCTTCACGCCAGAAGCTTCTTTGTCCATTAGGTGCGTTATATATTAACTTTCTCTACTTTTCATGTTAAATTAAATTCATATTTTATTTAGTTAAAGCATAATTTTTTGTTTATATTTTTTATATCTTTATTTGATACTCGTTTTTATATAGGAGGTACACAATTAGTAATTTCTACCGATGTGAATTTTTTGTGAACATCTCTTGAAATATTTAAAATATGTTTGATCCCTTTAACTTGCCACATTATTGTATTCAATTGCTTTACCCATTCACTTCACTTTCTATAATAACAATCTTTGTACGATTATTCTAATTTTGTCTACTTTTCATGTTAAATTAAATCATTTATGTTTTTTATTTCTTTAGATTGGCTTCAATTAACATTTTACATAATTATACATATTCAAATTAGTAGGAAAATCATATTTCATCCACTTTTTGAGAATTTTTTGAAACAAAGTTTGAATGATTTATGTTAATAATTCAACCAACTTTTAGAAAGAAATATAATATTTTTTTATCTTTTATATTTTACATGCATTTATAAGAACTTCTGCATTAAATTAACATTTATTATTTTAAAATAAATAAAAAGTTGTTAAACTTGTTCACCGCTATTACCTTTTCATATGAAAACGGTTTTTTTATCAATAACTGTTCAGATAATCAGAATCCTAAAATGTTGATGTTTTCTTTCATTTCAGGGTTGTTCACGGTATTATTATACTGGTTAGCGTTGTTAGCTGGTAAGATCTTATCATCTTAATTTCTCAATACTTTAATTACAAGAGGAGTAGAGCTTTTAACAATGATTAAAATGGACTTTTTAACAGTAGTTTTAAAATTATCATTAATAGAAATGCTATTAAAATAATAGAACATTTGGCCATGGTTAAACATAAAATCGTCTGTATATATTTTTCAAAAAATTTCGAACCCCTTTCGACTACCGTTTATGATTAAACCGGTTTAATTTTTATTTTCTTTTACTTTTGAAAATTTTCACCTCTTTCAATAATGATGGTTGTGTTTTGATCTCTGGTTGAAAGTAATATATGATGATAGTTATATTGTTGCTGTATGTATATTTTTCTTAATATTTGTTCTGAATTGATTAGGGATCAAAATAAATAAATGTGTTTTTATCTAAATTTGTTTAGATTATTTATATTGTAGTAGAATGAATAAAAGTATGAGTAATAATATTTAATATTTTAAAATTTAATGGAGAGAGGCATGTATATACATCAATGATCAAAGTTGTCTATGTTTTAAATTAATAAAACATTTTTAATGTATTAGGTAATTAAAAAAATTATTTATATTATTTTCTTTAATCATTTGTTACATTTCCCTAAAAAAAAAACTCTTCTTTTACTATTACATTGTTTAGCATTCTCTTGCAAGACCTATTCGATGTCTATTAAAATCACTAAATTTTTTAGGATACTTTATCTTTTATTTGTAACTTCAATTACACATTTTTTTTTTCTTTTGATTTTCTTCATATGAATTACATTTTTAAAAACGCAAAACCTCCACTTTATAGAACTAAATTGTGTGAATCCCTGGTTTATAAGATAAACTAAAAAATGTATCTTTCCTTTTATTTTATTTAATTTTAATTTCATTTCATTTGAAGAGTTCTTAATTTTCATTCTCTCATTCAATGATTCAACTGGTTATAAATCTATTGAATTCACTCAAATTCTTGAGATGCTTTCACTCTTAACATTTAAAAAATATTAAATATTAGTTATCATGAAATTTCATATATATATATATATATATATAATTGTTATTTAACTATGTTTTAAAATATGATTATTGCTATTTAATTATTATTTAAAAAATAATAAATATTGTAGTTGTCATGAAATTTTAAATAATAAATATGTATTCTTTATTGTGATTTTTTTAAGAAAAATAATTAATTAATATTTAAAATATTATGAGAAATGGTTACAAATATATTATTATTTTATGGGTTGAAGATAAGATACAAATTTTATACCTAATTAATAAAAGTGAGACGAAAATGGGTATACATTTTTCTTACAAGACAGAGATAACATAGTTAGACTCACACTTACCTTATCATATTGTCACTAATACAATAAAAGTTTATTAAGTATGTGACTTTTTTTTTTACGTAAATTTATATGAGACCCTTAACACTTGACATAAATTTTTATTTTTATGCTTTTCTGAAAAACAAAATAGAACAACCATAAAAAAAGCACAGATAACAATTTCAAATGACAAAATGATAATCTATGAAAATATATAACACATACACTTGATCCACAAAAATACTAATACAATCGAAGCTTTTACCACGAAACATCATATTCTCCTCAAAAACCCTATAAGCAATAAAGAGTGAGATTATTGTTTATGAATGGATCTCTTGATAAAAATATATAATATATTAGTTAAAGTGACTCGTGGGATTGCTTATCTCCATCATGGGTGTGAGATGTAAATTTTGCATTTTCATATAAAACCCCATAACATCTTACTCAATGAAAATTTTATTCCAAAGGTTTCTAACTTTGGATTAGAAAAGTTATATCGAATAAATAATAACATCTATGGCAACAAGTGGAACCATTATATGCCTCCAGAATTGTTCTACAATAATATTGGTAAAACTGATGTTTATAGTTTCATAATGTTGTTGATGGTGGCAAGCAAGAGGAAGAATCTAAATCCTTAAGTAGCACAATCAAGTCAACTTTACTTTCCTCTTTGAATCTATAATCATATAAGAAGGCATTAATTTAGAAAAGGCTTAATACCATTGTTGGTCCCAATTTTTGTCAACTTTATTTTAAAGGGTCCCAATTTTAGAAAAGACATTATTTAAGTCGTTAACGACACATCATCAATCAGTGAATTACATGGCAGTTATTGGCTGACGTGGCTAGGACCAGAGTTGACTAAGGATGGTCGCGCCAATGAGGGCTTGACATATGGCAACCCCTTTCTTCACCTAAAAGTTAGGGTTTCAGATTTGCATCTCCAGATTGGGGAAAAACTTGCTCTAGTGCCGTCATGCGAGAATAGGGTTTCTCCTTCACGATGGATATGGTAAACTTCGTTATAGTTAGTTTGCTTCTAGGTTTTTCTCCTTTACGTGGATGAAGAAGGTGCGGAGGAGAAGCTTGCGGAGAGGCGCTGGTGGGACGGTTGAAGATGATTGCGTTATTTGGCTTTGCGTTTCTGCGATTTGGGTTTTGCTCGCGAGAGGTTGGTGATGATGTTGGTGGCTCTTCACCGTTGCGGCACGAATCACGCTTCTGGTTTGAAGGAGATTTTTGGCTCTTTTGGTTTTCATCTTCTATGTTTCAGGTTGATGGTGGCGGGTGGAGAATGAAGAAGCTTCACGACAACGTTGCTCAAAGGCGCGAGGAACTCGCTATTCAGTTTCGCGATGTTTGTAGCGGAGTGTTTAGAACAACGGCACAACCATTTGGTTAGGGTTTCAAAATGTTTGATGATGGAGGTATAAAGATGGTGGCTGACTGTAAGCGTGATGGCGGCAATTAAGGTTAGGTGGTGGCTATAGGGTTTCTATGTAGGGGGAAATTAGGGTTTCTGGAGGTAGGAGATGATGATGACATGTCAAGGGTGATGTGACACTGATTGCTCAACTGGACATTTAGCCATTAACGATTTAAACATTGTTAGCCAAAAGGATAAAATTGAACATAAATTACGATATAAAGGACTACATTGAACATTCGAAAAGAATGAGGACCCTTTCGGATAAAGTTAACAAAAATTGAGACCAAAAATAATATATTAAGTCTTAGGACTACAATGTGAAAGAGGAAAGTTTAGGATCAATTGAATGCATAGGTGAGATCAGGAAACAATAAGATGGAAGATGGTGGCAAGTTGATAATGGAAGATAGCAAATGGGTGTAAATGTTGATCGAACAAGTGATTCCATAATCAAACAAGTTTATCTTACGAAACAAGAATGTTTGGGTCAAGTGAAAGTGCATACAATTATCATTATGAGGACAAATATGCTTTTAAAAGAGCTTTAAAAGGAGTGACAACCATTAACACTTTAATAGTTGTAGATAAACCCATTGAGACACGAAAAGAAATGAAATACAATTGTGAGTACGTACGTCTACTTAATGGTGTAAGTTCTACTTTTTTTCATATTCCTAATTTAAAAAATCTGTAAATAAATTTTGTTTATCAATAAAACTTGTTATAAATATTATTTTATCAATGAATTTTATTACAGAATTAAAGT
Source organism: Vigna umbellata (assembly GCF_029865625.1). Classification (NCBI taxonomy): domain Eukaryota; kingdom Viridiplantae; phylum Streptophyta; class Magnoliopsida; order Fabales; family Fabaceae; genus Vigna; species Vigna umbellata. The sequence continues at coordinate 21,492,382 of NC_142165.1, read as the reverse complement.
GAAAATTATAATATCTATTTTATCATTAAAATTTAACGATAAAAATATTTATCAATAATAAATAATTTAAATGGCCGATAAATTTTGCTAATAAATCCATTATCAACAAAGTTAATTAAAATCTTAAAATATATTTATAAAAATTATTGATAAATTATGTTTAACAAGAAGACTTTTTCCTCTATAAATGTTATATAACCAATGAATATTTATGAATGAATTTTTCTCCATTTGTAATGTGGTATCTTGGTATTATTAAATGTTATTTTCCTAAGATAAAAGTATTATTATTTGCAAATTTAAGGTATGGAAATACGTTCTAAGGGTTAGAGGAACAAAAATTGCATCAAAGACGTTTATGGAAGCTAAATAAATTACTTTAAAAGATTTTTTTTTTTGACAAATTTATTTATAGATAACAGTGTCAAATAGGGAATTTATTGATAGTTCTTCACGCTAGTCATTAGACTTACTCTCTCTTTTTTTTTTCTAATGTTACAAAGTAAATGGATATGTAAAGTTTAGATTTTATTATTGAAAATTTACTTTAAATAAATACTTTACTGTATTACATTAGTGTAATTACTCAACAAAAGAAATCCTTGCAGGTTTTGTCATTCTGCAATTGGCGGTTAACAAAATTTTGTTTGGATTGCCATTCTTAATTGTGATTTTAATATGTAAATGGAGGAAAAGACATGCATCAATATATGAAAATATTGAAAATTATCTTGAACAAAATCACTTAGCACCTATCAGATACTCATATAAGGAAATTAAGAAGATGACAGGAAGTTTCAAACAGAAGTTAGGTGAAGGAGGATTTGGCTCTGTGTTTAAGGCAAAGTTGCGAAGCGGACCTTCCGTGGCAGTCAAAATGTTAGGCAAATCTAAAGGAAATGGACAAGATTTTATCAATGAAGTTGCAACTATTGGAAGAATACATCATCAAAACGTGGTACAATTAATTGGATTTTGTGTCAGTGGTTCAAAGCGGACTCTTGTTTATGAATTCATGCCCAATGGATCTCTAGATAAATTTATATTTTCAAGAAATGGAAATATAGAATTTAGCTATGAAAAAATATATAAGATATCGATTGGAGTAGCTCGTGGAATTGCTTATCTCCATCATGGGTGTGAGATGCAGATTTTGCATTTTGATATCAAACCCCATAACATCCTATTGGATGAAAACTTCATCCCAAAGATTTCTGACTTTGGATTAGCAAAGTTATATCCAATAGATAATAGCTTCATCACAATGACAGCAGCAAGAGGAACCATTGGATATATGGCTCCAGAATTGTTTTACAATAATATTGGGGGAATATCTCACAAAGCTGATGTTTATAGTTTCGGAATGATGTTGATGGAGATGGCAAGCAAGAGGAAAAATCTAAATCCCAATGCAGAATATTCAAGTCAACTTTATTTTCCCCTTTGGATATATGATCATATTAGAGATGAGGAAGATATAGATATAAAGGATTTGATGGAAGAGGAAAAGCTAATAGTAAAGAAAATGATCATAATTGCACTTTGGTGTATACAGTTAAGACCAAAGGATCGTCCATCAATGAATAGAGTAGTGAAAATGCTTGAAGGAGACATTGAAGATTTAGAAATACCTCCAAAACCTACTTTATTTCCTGATGAAATGAGTTTAGAGAATCAAACCGCCAGTTCTATCTAAATAATTTTGAAAGAATTCATCTGCGGGGAAAAAGAGGTTGAGAATTCGTATTGCAGTGGTGAAAAATTAGAAAAAGGGGAAGCAGGTGAAATTTTATATTTGTAGTTCTTTAATCAATGATAAACATGTTTTGATATCTACAATTCTACTGCTGAACTTTTATTGTTCCTGTTATTTGAATAATAGGTGTAAATGTTTTTTAAATAAGATGCTTTCTGTAGTAGTGTAGTGCAACTTCTTATTAATCCATGTAAAATAAATTAATTCAATCTTTCGATAAAGTATATTATTTAAAATGCACACCATAGACTGTGTGAAGTTAAGCTTGTCAAGATCTAACAATGGTTAACTTTATACTTTAAAGTCATTATTTACCGATAGTCACTACAAAAATTTATAATTTTTTCGGGGTTTTTTTTTTTTCATTTCCGGATGTTTTAACCCCCAAAAAATGCTTTACCCGCGGTTGAAAAAATCGCAGGAAAAAGCTACGTCGCTAAAAAATTATCGGCGATCTTTAAAAACCTCCGATATTAGCAAGGGTTTTTCAAAACCGCCGGAACTAGTCGAGATTTTCGTCCAAACCGCCGGAAATAGCCAAGGTTTCTCAAAACCGCCAGAAATAATTACGGTTTTTCAAAACCCCTGGAACTAACCGGGGTTTTTTCCAAAACCGCCGGAAATGTATACAATTTTTTTTTTAATTTTTTATTGTAATAAATGAAATTATGATAAAATTAATTTTATTAAATATTATATATAAAATATTCTCTATTGCGTTTTATCATTCTTTAGTTATCTACATATAGTGTATCTCTTATTCTCTTTTGTATTAGTTTTCATCACAATTTAATAATACAAATTGGGTTTTTCTCTCTTCTCCTTTTCTTCAATACCTTAGTTTACTTTTACTCCTAATTTCAGAATAATATAATAAAGGTACAAAAAGTAAGAAAAAAATGTACAAAAAAAACAATTTTTAGAAATATAAAAAAGTAATAATGTTTAAATAATCAAACTAATAAGAGATTTATGAAAATCTTTTATTAAAAATAAAATAAAATATTAAATATATACTAATTTTCTCCCTACATTCTTCACTTTATAAAAATCACATAAAACATAGTCTCCAACAAATATCACATGAAGATTATCTTATAATTTAATGTGAAACTTGGTTTGTTACATAATAAACTCAACCTACAATTTTATTGAAATTATATTTTACATTACTTTTCATAAAATGCATAGATAAAATAAATATATATTTAATATAGGACAAAACCCAATATTTTAAAATAAATTGAAAAAAAAAACATTTAACATACAATTTTATTTAATGTCAAAATATCTTGTATCTTACATTTATTCCAAAGCCAATTTTAAAGTCCTCAAGCAACTTAAGGTCTTCCTTTTAATTTGGCTTAGCAAATATTGTCTATTGAGTTTGAGCTCCTTGTGGTGGATATCTGGCAAACAAAGTTCCTCAATGGTTCCTTCATCAATGGGTGTCGTTATAGGACTAACCTTCATTTCATACAACTTTGGCCACAATTTTCCAGTTACTGCAACAAAACACATTTTAAACTTATTTTGAGGTTCAAATTCAATACGAGAAAAAGTAGGAACATTAATTTTCCATTATTCATGCTTGTTAGGGAATTCCTAGATGGAAAGGAACAAGCCCACTCAGTAATAAAAAAACATATAAAATGTGTTAGCATATTATTAAATTTGTTGAGATAATGTTGTCATAAATATATAATTAATTAATAAAGTACATTTTATTGAGAACCATATTTTTTGAACCTGAAAATTGCTGCAATTTTCTCCATTGTTTCCTCCATTTCAAGAACAAAAAACCATAGAATTTATTTCACATTAACAAGTTCAACAAGAATCCTGTAATGAAAACCAATTGGACATTTCAATATCTAGTCTTTCTTACCTGTCAGTGCAAAGAGTAGGAAGAAATCTCAGGAGCAACTGCAATTGTAATGACATAGAAGCTCGTAGGGCTGCAGGAGATGGTGGAGAAGAATTTGTTGCCACTATTGGTCGTCTAGATAATGCAGCACTTCCAGTTCTCAAATTTTTGCGGTTATTTACTTTATTTGGCTGACCTTCAACTCCAGCAGGAGCACTTCCCAATGGTTTACTTCCACCTGTAATAGCAATTATGTGTGTCTCAATATAACTCAATTGTTTTACCAAGTCAGTTGCAAAAGAATTGCGAGCTTCATCAGAGCTTTGATCTATGGAAGGAAGAAGCAACTCGGTAAGAGCCCTCTCAATCACTTGCTACTGGCACCTTTTCAAATATGTTCCCTCTTCAACAACTTCTCCTTCAAGAGAGGTGTTGTCAAACTTCTTGTTATCCCCTTTTATAGTCAATGAATCAGTAGTCGGCCTACACCAACCCCAAGGTTCCCAAAATTGGGTCTTAAGAGAAAGTTTTTTATTAACAGCAATGTTATGCAACCTTTGTCTAATGGCCTTCCGGCCAAAGAGGACATCCTAGCCTCCAAGGAACCATTTAGCTTGCAACAACATTGAATCCTCTAGTGACCTACCAAAGAGATGAATCAATTCTGCAAAAAAGGGTACAGCATCAGGTCTAACCAATAACCTAGTGAGAAGTATTTGAATAAAATATTCTCATTCTCAGAAGCACTAGCAGCCTTCTCAGGACTAGGTGAGGACAACTTTATAGCATCAGACAAGGGCACATCATGATTCTCCACTTTTTTAATGAGGGCTTGTTCATTTAAAAGTAACCTGAGGAGAACCCACTGCCATTACCACTTCTTAAAAATTTTAAGAAGTGACGTCCTCTACTATGTAACATGAATAAAACTAGTGCAAGGTGTATAAAGAATGAAGGACATACTGTATAAACGCCAACTTCAATACATCGTTCTTCTCCAAGAATCTGCACAAGCATTGCAAACAGCTGTGCCTGATCAGAGGACACCTAAAAGCATTGCCAACGCTTTACTTCTTGCTAATCAAGTGAAATTACAAAGTGAAACATGACAGACAAGATAGAAAACAAGTGAGATTGATGTACATTCTTTCTAGCACAATTCTTTATTTGGGCCCATCAAATTTCACAAATTTAAGCTTGATCTCAGACAGAATATCAAAACACTAGTAGCACAAAGTTAACATTCAAAGACCACTATGTGCCCCTACATAAGAAGCCCCTTAGTCTTCAACAAAAATTGTTAAATTTGATTTATTTCACAGTTACGAGATGTAGGTTAATCATGTTCATCATCAGAACAATAAATTAATTGTGTACAACATCTATAGAAACAAATAATGAATAAATGGTACAATAATGTTACTCACTTTCATAGAACCAAATGTGCAGTAGAAATCCTGCTTGAATAGTGAAGATATAATACACAACCATAAAATCAACATTAACCACTCTATTACTAAACAGTTTAAGAAAAATTGCATAAGAATGAAATAATTAGAGACACCTGCATCAACATTTGACTTCCACGCATAGAGGTTGTCTCCTGCCGCAATTGCCTTAGGATCTGAAGTGCGTCAATTTAAGAAATTAGAACTGACCAGAAAATTATGATAAAAAAATTGAAAAGCCAATAACTTCTTACATTGCAAAAATAAAATAAAACAAAGTAGTTCAGAGCAAGATCCATGCTACATTCTGATTAAAGATTTATGTTCCTATAATCCTTTAAAATTAAAAAGGGAGAAGAACAAAGATCGAATTAGCTCCATGAATACAAACTTAGCTCAATGCAACAAAATTCTGAAAGTCAAATTTACAACAGAAAAGTTAAGAAAAACACTTAGCTCAAATGAACGCGCCTAACCTAGGCTCTGATGACCCCAGGTCATGGCAGATTGGTGAGAAACCATGAATCTGGTGAAAATCGAGTGGGCGAATAGAGGAAGCCGCGAGAGAAGGGGAAACGAACTACGAACCCTAGGTTCGAAGGATTGGTGGAAGAGAATAATTTAAATGGTGGAAAAGATGAATTAGTCAATGAAATGAAGAAATCAAAGTTACGAAGCTTTTTAAATGATACAAACCTCTAGACGAAGATGAGCGAAGACGAATCGGTAGAAAATGGTAGAAAACCCTACCTATTGAACTGAGGTGGATTTGAAAATTTTAATCGGTGAGAAAGTGAGACAAAGTGAGGAGAAAGTAACAGATTTGTTTACAATTTTAATTACCTTGATTGCCAAAGTGAGATCAAGGCCCAAAGAGCTCCATACCTTGAAGATGAACAAACGGCGCCCAAAAGGGATATGATTGAAAGAAAATGAAACCACAGAGACGAAAAGCGGAAACGAAACGGTGTGGGGGAAGGAAACTAGGGTTAATAGAAAATATTTACTGATTAGTCCGGAAAATTATTTAAAAATAAATAAATAAATGTTAGGGGCGGTTTTACTTATTAATCGCTGGAATTATTTGGGGTTACGAAAACCGCCGGAAAATAACCCCTATTAAAATGTACTTTTTTTTGTAGTGAGTTGTAACCAATAAAATTATGCTCAACCAATTTACTGATGGATTATACCTTTGCATTAGTAATTAATATTAAATATATCTAGTAACAACTATGAAAAATGATTCCTGCAATACTGGGAGTTTGTCTTAAATTAAAATAAAGGTTTATTAAATAAGTTTTAAAATAATTACTTAGAAATAAAATCTACTTATTGAATAGACTTAATTTTCAAGTCTACATAAATTTGGATGTTTTAAATAAGTCTATATTAAATATTTTTGGTTAATTCATTATAAAAAAAAATTCTTAATTAATGATAAGTTTTAGTTTCTAAAAATAATTAATCATTATAGTGTGATCAATTTAGATATCAATTTATAAACTAAAATTTATTGGAAACTAAAATAGTTTCTATTATAAATAAAATACTATAATTAGTTTCTAATTAATAACTATAATAGTTTTTATTATAAATTAGTATCTAAATTGATCACTAATAATAGTTACTAAAGTTTCTGCTACCAAAATAATTGGTTTTTAATTAAAAACTTGATCTCTAAACATATTTTTAATCATTAAAATTATTTAAGAATTTTCTTATAATGATTATAAGAATTAAAAATTTATATATTTTTCAATTGAGTTACTACTATTTAATTTATTTTTTTATTAATTATTTAAGAATTTTCTTGTAGTGATTAAAAATTAAAAATTTATATACTTTTCAATTGAGTTATTACTATTTAATTTATTTTTAGATAACGACTTTATTATATTGTGTCTTCACTTCACATCTAGAATAAATAAAAGTAGAGAAAAATAAAAGTTTTTCATCTCTCTCTAGACACATGACTTTATTTGGAAGAAAAAAATGGACAAGTATAAAAAAAAACTATATGACATCACATTAGTCATCTCGTTTTGGTATGGATGAGATATTGTCAGCATAACATCCATTTATCAGTTTTTGAATAAAAACAAAACAGAAGAGTAGGTAGGGAGACTGACACAGAGGAGAATGTTTTAGTTGTCATGATTTAAATATTAATTGTGGTGATGATTATCCAAATGACGAAATTGAAAGTATAAGCTTAAACTATGAAAGTGATGAAGTGAGCATAATGGTCATGGTTTGATCTATCATTTAGGTTCGATAATTGATGTTTAGAATGATAAATGATGAACTTTATGTCTAAATGCACAATCAATTAGTTATTTTATTTTAGTTTAACTTCTCTTACTAGATTCAATGATTAGATATTCACAAATATGTAATCAACAAATTATCATACAATTAAGAATGAGAATAAAATATTAAATAGGAAAAATCATGAAACATTAAAATATATACATTCAACTTTCACAAACAAGGAAGTTATATTTGTTCTTATACATTTTGAACATTAGAAAAAAAAACAAAGATGACTAACTTAGTCTCAAATGATCAAGTTTTCTCTTTCCTCCAAAAGGAGAGGTTCCAAAAAACGAGTTAATTTTTTAGTTATGTGAAATTTTCTATTTAAAGACTTTTATAATTAGATTAGACTTGCAATTTTTACTTGAATTTTTAATTGAAATAATCAATTTATTGATAACTTGAATTATGTAATTTTGTTGATAATTTTCTTAGATTTTTGAGATGACTATCTGTATAATGTAAATCAAATACTTATTTTTTTTCAAATTTATTAAATAAAACTTTAATTATCAAAATAGATAATAATAAAATACCAATAAAAAATAAAAATAAACATAATAAAAAAAATATATTAATGCTAATTATCATATCGTAAAATCATATGTTAGAGAATGTGTTTTAAGTCGATTCTGAAGTTAATGTTTCAAAAAAGTGAAGATATAGGTTAAAGTTCTCATAAACGGTTGGTCACAATAATGGGTTCTTGGTGTGGAAAGAAAGAATTGAAGCCATCCTTGATCTAAGATTTTCTTATTTTATTTTACCATACGGTTGTTCATGTTATTACACAAAAGAGAATATATATATATATATATATATATATATATATATATATATATATATATATATAAGTAAATAAAAGTCATAATATAACTCCTAAATATGTATATCAAATAATATTTATAATTATGTTTATCAAATAATACTGATAATTATGTTTATAATAAATTAAAAAATAATTTTCTTAATTAAAAATAAAATAAATAATCATAATAATATTTTAATAAAAGATAATGGATTAAGTTAGAGGCAGAGTAATTTAATTTGGTTATTCCATTCCATATGCATTATGTTGGATGGAAATTTCCGAAACACATATAATGATGTCTTGTATGAGTTTTCCACGACATCTCATAAAATGTGTTCCGGAACATTCTCTATCTTCTTTCTCTACAAGGTTTTCTCTCTCTTCTTCTTCTTTCTTTGAAGTAGCAGTAATGGTGAAAGCAATGACAATAGCGATAACCGTGGTGGGATGTACTGGTCAATGGTAGTTTAGTCTTTTTATTATATTAGTGTGGGGTACAAGAAGCAATAACCAAATATTGATGGTACAAGGGTTTGGTGAGCCATCCTAATGGTATCAATCGTATAAATAAAAAGCTTGAAACAAGTGAAAGGGAGGCCAATGAAGATGTACATTTACATAGAAAGATAGGAAGTGGGTACCATGAAGTGGAAGGTGAAACATGATGAGCATGAAGGACAAAGTTTACAAAATGGAGAAGCCATGATTCGGACTACATCTAAGTTTGAACTAGTGACTCCGAGCCAATTGGAAAATAGTTATATCACAGATTGAGTCGGTTTGAGTATGGAGGGCAAAGTAGAGAAGATTCAAACCAAGATGAAATTTTAAGCACTGCAATTGCGCTAGTGCAACAAAAGACTGGAACAATTGAACCTAGACCACAACTAGAAAACCCTAGCATTCTCAAGAAGAGAGGTATATTGAATTACGTCTTAGTACATATTAACGTCACCCACAAATTTATTTGTACATAACAACGTCAAAACCATATTTGTTGATATTTGTTTATACTGGACATTAAATTTACTCATTTTTTGTAATGTTACTAACTATATGGACGTGCAAAGTGTAAATTTTATTAACAAAGATTTGCTTCACAAATACATACTATTCTACATTATCATTATTAGTGTAATCATTCAAGTTAAACTTTCTTGCAGGTATTCTGGAGTTTATCTGTGGCATGGGCTTACAAGGTTTTCATTGGGCTGCCATTCTTAATTGTGATTTATATACATATTAGCATCTTCACAATGACTGTGGCAAGAGAAACCATTGAATATGGCTCCAGAGTTGTTTACAAAAATATTGGAAGAATATCCTATAATGCTGATGTTTATAATTTTATAATGCTTTTGATGGAGATTGCAAACATAAAAAACAATCTAAATATCTACGCAGGATCATTCAAGTCAACTTTACTTTCTTCTTTAGATCTACAATCATATTAAAGAAGATGATGATGTAGAGACCAAACAATCAACTTGATCCAAACAACTTCTAGTGAATATAAACAGTGATTGAAATTACAGTGGTTGAAAGATCTGGCAAGGATGAGAGCTTACAGGAAACAAAATGGAGAGTGCATTATATTTATTGCGTGTGGTAGAGAAAGGAGAAAGAGAAACAAGATGATTTAAGGTAAAATTTTATATTTGTGCATGTAAAATATGTTTTCATATTTATAATTATATATACTACTGCATTTTTTATTGCAGTTGTTATTTGGATAATAGTTTCAATTTTTTTCATATTAATCCTTTGCTAAAGTATACTATTTGACAATGAAGAATAAAGACTAGGTGAAATGATATAGCTTTGTTCAACGTCATTATTTACTGACTTGTAACTGTTAAAATTATGTGACCAGCCACTTAACCAGGCGACCATAGTAGTAAGAAATAATGTTAATTAATGAATAGAGATGTTCTTTTCCTTTCACTGAAAATATCATTATGGGCAAATTTTAAATTTAATCATATTTATGTGAAATTGAATTGTTTGTGTGAACATTCTACACGTTATAAAAGATGGTTGTTGAACGACCCAAAACTTGAATTTCGATCCCTAATTAAAACTTGAAACATATTTATCAATCAAAATAGTTTTGGCCGCTACTTAATATTTTAAACATTTAGCGATCGAAAATTTTTGATCGCTAATAAAATACTTAATTATGTCACAAATTCGGTGGTAGAAATAAGTAATTTATTTTACTTCCAACTTCAAATCGATCGCGCTAAAAACATTATATTTAACAACAACAAAAATTTAGTTTCTAATTAACATGTTAAACATATAGAGTGAACAACAAATTTTAAGTCGTCGAGACTTAATTTGGTTGCAAATGTGCTGGCAAAAATAAATTATTTATTTGTAACTTGATTAAAACCAGTCACTAATATAACATTTTTTCGATAGTTAAAAACATTAATTCAAATTTTACATAAATAACCACCAATTTAGTAACTATAATTTAACTACTGAGATTTTTTTTAATTCAATCATTAATCAAATTGTTGTCATTAGAAAAGTAATAATTCATTATTTTGATAGATTTATGATTGTCATGAACCTCAATAAAGCATGTTCAAAGGAAAATAAAGCATGTTCAAAGGAAACTACCTATTGACTAGCATAGATTAACTTGTAGATATAACATCGTAAGGTACGAGTTGTTGAGTTTTCCATATGCATACTAGGAATGTATTTGTCAAATGAAGAGAAGATGACTTTCATGACTGAAGGAGCCAATTATTGTTATAAAGTCATGTCGTTTAGCTTGAAAAACGCAAGGCCTATTAGTACTTGATGGACAAGGTGTTCGTGAACCTCATAGGATGTATAATGGAGATCTATGTAGATGACCATGTCATGAAGTCCATAGTTGTTGACGAGCATCCAACACACCTGCAAGCTATCTTTGATAAGGTATGACTTCATAATAAGAGACTTAATGCAAAAAAGTGTTTTTTTGGTGTAGGCGGCAACACATTCTGAGGGTTCATGATAACCCGTCATTAGATAGGGGTCAATTCGGACAAGTGTGAAGCTATACTCAACATGACGAACGTGACTAATCTCAAGGAAGTTCAAAGTCTAAATGGTAAGTTGGTCTCACTCTCCTATTTTTTACCATGTCTGAAATAGAAGGCAAAGTCGCTCTCCAATCTATTGAAGGAAGCTCAAACTTATCTTTTGAGGTAAGAATATGATGCTATGTTCCAACAGTTAAAGAAGGAAGTCGTCACACTCTCCGTCCTCAAGGGCCTTCAGCCTAATACACATTTCATCATATTCTTGCATTCTAGACTCGAGGAGCTTATTTTAGACAATACAACGTCTTCTTCAGCTTCAACACCTTCTTTTCTTCACCTCTTCTCATGTAGCCGAGAGGTTGCTCTACATAGACCTCTTCTTCAAGAAAACCATTTAAAAATGTAGACTTCACGTCCATCTGTTGAATCTTCCATCCTTGTTGAGCTGCTAGTGAGAATAGTAGTAGGATTGTTTCCATCCTTGTCACTCGAGCGAATACTTCATCATAGTCAATCCCCTTCAACTTTTTGTAGCTCTTCACCACAAGTCGGGATTTATAGCGCTCCACCTCTCCTTTTGCATTAATTTTCTTTTTGTATACCCACTTTACACCAATTGGCCAAACACCTATGTGTAAATTTGTCAGCTCCCACATTTCATTTTTTTCAATTGAGCTAATCTCCTCATCCATAGATTTCTTCCATCTTTCATCAAGCATGTCTTCTTCAAATTTTATATCTTCTACACTTGTTAACAAACATGCTACATGTACCACATCAGTGGAGTTATCTGAGCTCTTACTAGTCGTATCTTGCTTCAAGCACCTTTTCTACAATATCTTCAGCTGTAGTTCATACAATCGGTTTTTTTGCTTTTACCTTGGCTGCTAGACGATGTAAGACCCGAGAAAATGTAGAGTTTATAAATAAGATTTGAGTATGTTTTATTAAAATCTGCATGAGTTCACAAAGTGTTGTGTAGCTTAGTTGGTATGCAAGTCTTGAATAAAATATAAAATTCTATGTTGTTTATTTATTTTGTGGATATAAGTGTAATTTATGTTATTGTATGGTTGTTAAATTTATGATGTTTTATATTTTTAATGTGATGTGCTGGTTTGTTGGTAGAGATATGTGTCTAGGATTGAATGAACATGGGTATAGAAAGCTTACCTTTAATTTATTGTTTTATTGTATGATGAATTTTGGAATATCTTTAATTTTCTTTGGAAGTATGGTGAGTTATCTTATTTAAATGTTTGATTTTTGCAATTATTAGTTTTAAATGTTTTGAAAGATAATGTGATGTTTGTGTTCAGTTGAATAATTCATGATATTTCTTTGTCTTCCTAAACAATTTTGGAAAGAGAAAATTTTAAGAAGAGATATTATTAACAAGGTTGATGTTTAATTAAAGTGATGAGCATGGTTAAGAATCCTTTTGAATTTATTAAGAGTTAGAAATTTCTTCTTCATTGTAATTAAGAATTGAATTGATTAGGGTTAGGATTTATTTTTATTAAATATCAAATTATAATTAATTGGATCCTAATTAAATTTCAAAATCAGACTTTTTATTCTAAACCCTAATTAATTTACTAAATCAGATTTATTGTTTCTGATAAACCCTAGTTTAATTTTTTTTCCCCAAATTGATTTGGGGATTTTTCTTCTTCTTCTTGGACAGACCTGGGTGGGTCATTTTGTCGTGCCTTAAGGGAGAGCTTCTCTCCTTCTCGTGCATCCAACCCAGCTTTAGGGTTGCACACGAACACTCTTCCGTAATTTCTTTTCCCTTACCGATCTTCATTCTATTACTGGAGCAAACCAATCCCCAGCAATTTCGTTCTTCATGTCTCTGTGCCTCACTCGCGGAGCATCCAATCTTGGAGAAGAGGGTTTTCGGTGCGTGGCTTACTGGTGGGGGAAATCTGGCGCGACTATGGCGCGGAGGAGGCGCGGTGACGACGGAGCGATGGAGCGGCGAGGTCGCGGCGACTGCGCGATGGAGATTAGGACCGTTCTTCATCTCCTCCTTCTTTGTTTTTATGTTTTGGGTTATTTTTCTTAACGGCGATGAGGCGCGGCGAAGGCGCGGAGGAGCGTGACGAAAGCGCGGCGGAGATGTGGCAATGGCGCAAGGATGCGTTTGCAGTTCTGGTTCTACTTCCATTCGTTTTGATTCGCGGCACAAGCTTCCTTTCTCCTCCTTCTTTCTCTGATTTTTGATTGGGTTTTGTTGGGGTTTTCCTGTTGCTATATTGTGGTCTTGCAATTTGGGATTTTTGGCATGGTTCGTTGGATTTTCCCTGCAGGTTTTTAATCAAATTTTGGAGGTTGGAGTTGAATTGGGAATTTCATTTCTGTTTGCGCGTTTCTGATCTTGAAACTGTTAGCTTTAATTAAATCTATGAGTTTGCGATTTTGGGGTTTAATCTCGTGTCTGTTTCGTTGGGGCGTGGTGGCTGTTGGTGGTAGCGCAAGTGGAGCTGCCGGGGTGTTGCGGCGGCTGGCCGTGGAGTCCCTGGATGTGGGTTGGATTGGCAGACAGTGGTGGCCTTGTTGGGCCTGTGGTTTGGATTAGACTTGGAATTGAGTTTCACTGAATTAACAAAACAATAATGAGAATAAGATAAGGAAAATTTAAAATAAAGCTTGTCTCTAATTGTCTCTGATCTTATAATAATTGAAAAGTTATAATATAATAATTGGAAATCGAAAATGCATGGATCAAAAAATAATAATAAGTTAAGATTATGTCTCTGAAATTAAAATAAAGGGAATTAAAATCAATTAATTAATAGTTTACAGAATTGGAAATAAGAAATAAATATTAATTGGTTTTAAAGATGAAAATAATGAGATTATAATCATTAATTATAATATTAAATTACTTACTAATTTTACTTTGACAAAAGAGAAAAGAATGTGATTATAATCTTTAATTAGATCAACAAATGTTTTATTATTTTTGGTTTGTTATTAAATGTTAACCAGCTAGTTACAACAACAAAAATATATGTGCTGTCATAGTTTTGATTAATAAGGACTATTCACGGATCAGTTTATAAAGTTAACTGAACTATAAATACAAAAGTTCAGTTTCACTACCAAAAACTAGTAAAATTTAGTTTTTAGTATAGGTAGTTTAGTTTTTATAGTATAAAAGAGTATAGATAAACTAAAGTTCATTACAATTACATTAATTATGTCCAACCTTAGTTTTAAGTTCTAATTTTTGTTGGAATGTCGGTAAGTGTACCGAATTGTTCAAGTAATAAACAGTAAGTCCGGATATCGTTTTCTAAGAGATTTGTTTTGACTTTGCTAATTATGAAAATTTACCGATTTAGCAACAATAACATATATCACAGTGTTTTTAGGCAAAATTTAAATAAAAATTTAGATTTATAATTTATACAATAACAGTCAAGTTTAGATTCACTAGGGTTGAAATTCAAGTTTCTAACTCGATATTATTCTCTACTAACACAGTTCCTCGTAATCATGCATCAATATCACAAACATACAAGCATCTAATTCCACATATGACAAGTTTTGAACCATCAGACTAAAAATTACTAATTCCTTAGCAAATTTAGAAATCAGATTCGCATTAATCACGATGTTATACAAATGACAAAAAAACATTCAATTTATGCCTATAATTGAATTCCTTAAGATGTTCTACCTATGTCCACGATTTTCATGCAATTTCCAAAGATTCAACCGTTCAAATAACTCATATTTCCATCATATGCGTGAATAATAAGCATAGAACACTAAATTCATCAAGAATCAAGCATTAATTAGAGAAATTATAAAGAGTTTCAGAACTTTACTCTCAACCCCAATGAAATGGAGTTTTAGCTACACATATGCATCTAGGAAGCAAGAATGAGAAGAAATGATGGATTGAATGGTGGAAAATGGTAATCTTGCACCTTGGAGGCACCTAAACTCGACCTAGAGAGCTTTTGCAGCATTCCCACCGTCAAAATCTGCCTCTGTTCGCGTTTTCGAATCGTTTTAATGAGTTCTGTAAAAGTCAACTTGCTAGAGCGAACCAATCAGGTCGCTGGAGCGAGTGACACAGCTCGCTGGGTGAGCCTGCATGAGTCATTGGGCGAGTCATTGTTCATAGCGGTCAACGCTAGTTTTGGGCGCTTAGGGCCAGATTTATGCAAAATAGGGGCTCAGCATTGGACTATCAGCGCCCTGGGCGCAACTTTCGCATTTTGCCACCGCTCAGCGTAAGTTTTGGGTGCTCAACCTTGAGTTTTAGCGCTCGGTCCTATGGGCGCTCGGTCCTATGGGCGCTCAGCCCTGAGTTTTAGCGCTTAGCCCTAAGTAGTTTTGACAGCATTCTCAAATTCAAGTTCTTGTGTAATTTCAAAGGCGTCCAACATGGATATTTGCTTCAAATTGATCTTTTATCGTCCTAAAACATGTTCCCTTGAATTCTTGCTTTTTTTCTTCCATTAGAAATGCTTCCTATTCATTTATTTCACACACTCAAACAAAGAGATTAGATGTAAAAAATAAACATATACTAACTAAAGCATAAGAAAACTATAAAACACACTAAACTTTAGGATAAAACAAAGTAAAAGCTATGGAAAAGTTGATTTATTCACCAAATTATATACACAAAAAACACGTGAAATCAACTGTTATCAGTTTTCTCACATTCTTAATTTATGAAATTGGTATGTAAATTTTGTTTTATTGATAAACTTTTTTTATTTATTTATAAAGTATATTATAAATGTTTTTATTGATAAATTTTATCATATCATGATTAAAAAAATAGAAATTATAGTATTTATTTTATCAAAGAAATTTATCAATAAAAATATCTATCAATAATAAATATTCTAAATTATTAATAAATTTTATTAATCAACCTATTATCAACATATATTTTATTCATAATAGAGTAAAATAGAATGGATTTATTGATAGTTGTTCATGCTAAACATTAAATTTACTATCTCTTTTTTTCTAATGTTACTAAGTAAATGGATTTAGATTTTATAAATGAAAATTTGCTTTAAACAAATACTTTACCATATTACATTGTCAAGTGTAATTACTCTAAGAAAAAGAAATTCTTGGAGGTATTTTCATTTATCCTTCTATGGTATGGCTTACAAAAATTTGTTTGGATTGCGATTCTTAATTGTGATTTTCATATGTAAATGGAGGAAAATAAATGCATCAATGTATCAAAATATTGAAAATTACCTTGAACAAAATCACTTAACAGCTATCAGATACTCATACAAGGAAATTAAGAAGATGACGGGAAGTTTCAAAGACAAGTTAGGTGAACGAGGATTTGGCTCTGCGTTTAAGGGAAAGTAACGGAGCGGACCTTTTGTGGCAATCAAAATTTTAGGTAAAGCCAAAGGAAATGGACAAGATTTTATCAATGAAATTGCAACTATTGGAAGAATACATCACCTAAATGTGGTAAAATTAATTGGATTTTGTGTTAGTTGCTCAAAGCGCGCTCTTGTTTATGAATTCATGGCCAATGGATCTCTTGATAAATTTATATTTTCAAGAAATGAAAATATAGATTTTATCTATGAAAAAATATTTAAGATATCGATTGGAGTAGCTCGTGGAATTGCTTATCTCCATCATGGGTGTGAGATGCAGATTTTGTATTTTGATATCAAACCCCATAACATCCTACTGGATGAAAACTTCATCCCAAAAGTTCTGACTTTGGATTAACAAAGTTATATCCAATAAATAATAGCTTTGTCACAATGACAATAACAAGAGGAATCATTGGATATATGGCTCCAGAATTGTTTTACAATAACATTGGAGGAATATCTCCCAAAGCTGATGTTTATATATAGTTTCGGAATGTTGTTGATGGAGATGGCAAGCAAGAGGAAAAATCTAAATCCCGATGCAAAACACTCAAGTCAACTTTATTTTTCCTTTTGGATATATAATCATATTAGAGAAGAGGAAGATATATATATAAAGGATTTAAGCGAAGAAGAAAAACTAATAGTAAAGAAAATTATCATAGTTACACTTTGGTGTATACAGTTAAAATCAAGGAATCGT
This sequence comes from Vigna umbellata, assembly GCF_029865625.1. Lineage (NCBI taxonomy): Eukaryota > Viridiplantae > Streptophyta > Magnoliopsida > Fabales > Fabaceae > Vigna > Vigna umbellata. The sequence continues at coordinate 21,475,047 of NC_142165.1, read as the reverse complement.
CTCTCAATGAATAGAGCAGTGAAAATGCTTGAAGGAGACATTGAAGATTTGGAAATATCTCCAAAACCTATTATTTTCTGACAGTTCTATCTAAACAATTTTGAATGAAAATCGATCCAGATAATTATAGGTTGCGGAAAAAAAAAAAGGGTGTGAATTAGCATAGCATTGGTAAAAAAATAAGAAAAAGGGGAAGTAGGTGAAATGTTATATTTGTAGTTCTTTAATCAATAATAAACATGTTTTGATATCTACAATTCTACTGCTACACTTTTGTTGTACCTGTTATTTGAATAATAGATGTAAATGTTTTTTAAATAGTATGCTTTATGTAGTAGTGTAGCGCGCAACTTCTTATTAATGCATGTAAAGCAAATTACTTCAATCCTTTCATAAAGTATATTATTATGCACACCATAGCTTGTCAAGATCTAACCAAGGTTAACTTTATACTTTGAAGTCATTATTTACTGATAGTTGTAACTAATAAAATTATGCTCAACCAATTAACAAGTCGACTATAATAGTAAGTCATTTTACTAATTATCATCATGCAAATTTTAAATTTATTATAATAATCAGCTTAGGGTCTCATCGCTTTCCTAATATATATAATTTCCTTCATAAAGAAACTGAACACAACCTTGATCTCCACGGCTGCCTATTCCATCTCTACCAATAATTTGTTATCAAATTATGATGACTTGGGCCCAAGTTCAAACTCCATTCAAGGATCCATTACTTGTGGTGTGGCTATAGGAAGTTCCAAGAAGCACTTGAAGATGCATAAAAGGATTACGGATTTTGTTTTAGCAGCAGCGAACACTTCATCAATAGTAATAATTTCTTCAAGATGAGCTGCCTTGGTTGTAGAGTAGTTCCTCATGATTTTAGGCTCTGCACGATGTGCTCAAGAGGTTTGTTCTACATATTCTATGCAACTAAAATAATGTATCTGCTAGCACATAATTAGCTTATGCTATGCAGATCTTGTCATATGTTTAAGCAATTTATATCAATATAAGGAATGACCTTCACACCTTTCCTTCCAGTGTCTGTGATCCTATTCTTCGTATTTCTTTTTGTTGTGGTTGCTCCTTTCTTTTTTTATTCTTTCAGCTTTGGAACATATACCTTCCTTCTGTTGTATATCACAAGATTTCATTTGTTAGGTTTCATTATTGGAGTTTCCTTTTGATCGTCCAATATACTCTTTGTTCACTTGAATGGATTTGGGAGAGAGTGATTGAGTAGATTTGAGAGGACTTAAAGATAAATTTTGTTGTTGTTTATTTGAGTGAATTTGGAAGTAAGTGAAAGTGGATTTGAAAGTAAATTTTTTTAATCTGTTACATCAATCAAATCCTACACTAATTCTCACAAACGTTGCTTTCAAATTCACTCTCAATTGCCTCTAAATTCACTTAAATAAACAGCAAAAAAAATTATCCTCAAATCTTCTCAAATCCACTCAATCACTCTCTCCCAAATCCATTCAAGTGAACAAAACAATTTTATTTTTGGGTACCCATCAAACTCTAGATCTTTTCTTATTTGTTGTATTTATTTGTTTATTTTTAGGTAGGGATTCATGATTATATCTTTTAGTAGATTTAGAGGAAAAGTATGTATTATTGCTATTGTGTTCGAAACTTAGTTTCTCTGCAGGATGCTTGAAACTTTTGATGAAGAGTCTTAAGCATTTGGTTCCTCCAAAAGTTTTGTTCAACACTTTGAGTAGAATGTCATTTTCACTTACAAGACACTCAAGGCGTTTAGAGTCTTTGTGGCGTTTGTTGTGTTTTCTACCAGCTCTTTATTTTTTTTCATAATATTTTATCACTTTCTGAGTTATATGCACATTTGACTGCGTCAATGATGTATTTGCATATATAAAGTGTTTATATAAGACAAACCTGTTAAACTCTATTAGAATTTGTGGCTCTATAAAGCTTATCAACACGGATAATATTCTTTTGGCCACAAGTCTACACATGTGGTGGAACTTTTAGCCATTGAATAATTTGCAAATATTTGAAATATAAAAAAAAAATCGAATGCATTATATAAACATTGCTTTTAGATCAGGATATACAATTTTATTTTGATAATTTTCCAATATCTATTATAATATATTTAGGGTTTTTTCCTTATTTAAATAAGTCCTGGACTATTTGTTCGATTTGGCTCCCAAACTAATTCCCTAAAAGTTATTTTAGACAGCATGTAAATAAAAGCTTCAAGTTAGAACAATTTAGGATGATTTTAGAAACTCGAAGAACTCCATAAAAAAAAAATTCATGATTAACTAAATCAGAATTCATGCAGTTCACGAATTTCTAAAATTTTGTATTCATTAAAATCAGTTGTAGAAACCAGATGGAAACGCGGTCTCTCAGTCAAAGTCTACGGTTGAAGTATCATAAGTCTTCAAAGTATTCTCTGAAAGGAAAAATGCGGTCCTTTAGGATTATATATTGAGTCTGTATTGTTTTAAATATCAATATAGAACTTGGAATTGATTGCACTTGAATCGAATGAGAAACAGTTTGGACATGATGAGGAGAGAGAGAACATGGTTGGTGGTACTGCTACTTATTCTACTCCACCATATTTCTGCTACCAAGGACGACCAACAACACCTTTGTCTTCCTTCTTCCTGTGGCAACATCACCAACATCACTTATCCATTTCGATTACAAGGCGACCCAGAGAATTGTGGTGACGAAAGGTACGAGCTTGGTTGTCAGAATAATGTTACTGTGTTGTATCTGAACTCTGCTCAATACCATGTTCAAGCAATCAACTACGACAACTACACCGTGAGAGTGGTTGACCCTGCTCTTCAACACCACAACTGCTCCTCCCTTCCTCTTCGTTCCCTCTCTCGCTCCAATTTCTCTGATACTTACACTGACTCCGCGGATCTATACATAACCGTTCTATATCTGTATCTAATTGTGGAATATCTGAGTTTCGAGCATATAGTGTTTCTGAACTGTAACCATTCGGTGAGAGAGAACGGGAAGTATGTGAAGAGTGGTGAGTGCGTGAAGTGGGACTCAAAAGGCTATGCATATGCAGTGGGTGGAGACCTAAAAGCTGAGGACTTAGAAGTTGGGTGTGACGTGAAGCTTGTTGCTCCCACATCGTTCAGGACTTTCAATAAGCATTCATACGCTGCCATTCACAGGGCTCTCGCCTATGGATTTGAGATCTCTTGGATAAACCTCGCCTGTCAGAATCATTGTCCTAATGAATTTTGCTATTTCAACTCTTCTAGCCAGAACTTTCACTGCTTTCACACAGGAGGTGCGTTATATACTAATTTTGTCTACTTTTCATGTTAAATTAAATTAGTATATTATTAAGTTAAAGCATAATTTTGTTTTCATTTTTAATATCTTTATTTGATACTCGTTTTTATATAGGAGGTACACAATTAGTAATTTCTACCGATGTGAATTTTTTGTTATCATCTCTTAAAATATTTAAAATATGTTTGATCCCTTTAACTTGCCACATTTTTTTGTATTCCATAGCTTACCTATTCACTTCACTTTCTATAATAACAATCTTTGTAAGATTATTCTAATTTTGTATAGTTTTATTCTTAAATTAAATCATTTAGATTTTTTATTTCTTTAATTGATACTCGATTGTCTTCAATTAACATTTTACATAATTATATTCAAGTATTAGGAAAATCATATTTCATCCACTTTTTGAGAATTTTTTGAAACAAAGTTTGAATCATTTATGTTAATAATTCAACGAACTTTTAGAAAGAAATATAATATTTTTATCTTTTATATTTTACATGCATTTATAAGAACTTCTGCATAAAATTAACATTTATTATTTTAAAATAAATGAAAAGTTTTTAAACTTGTTTACCGCTATTAATAACTGTTGAGATAATCAGAATCCTAAAGTTGATGTTTTGTTTCATTTCAGAATCCGGATTATGGTGGTTAAAGCAGTATGCTGGTAAGATCTTATCATCTTAATTGCTCAATACTTTAATTAAAAGAGGAGTAGAGCTTTTAACAATGATTAAAATATACTTTTTAACAGTAGTTTTAAAATTACCATTAATAGAAATGCTATTAAAATAATAGAACATTAGGTCACAGTTAAGATACAATCGTCTATATATTTTTCAAAAGATTTCCAACCACTTTCGGCTACCGTTTATGATTAAACCGGTGTATATTTTATTTTCTTTTACTTTTGAAAAATTTCACCTCTTTCAAAATCATGGTTGTGTTTTGATTTCTTGAAAGTAATATATAATGATAGTTATATTATAAATTGTTCTTGTATGTTTTCTTAATATTTGTTCTGATAATTTATTAGGGATAAAAAAATAAATATGTTTTTATTTAAATTTGTTTAAATTATTTATATTGTAGTAGAATGAATAAAAGTATGAGTAATATTTAATATTTTCAAATTATTAGGAAAATCATATTTCATCAACTTTTTGAGAATTTTTTGAAACAAAGTTTGAATCATTTATGTTAATAATTCAACAAAATTTTAGAAAGAAATATAATATTTTTTTATCTTTTATATTTTACATGCATTTATGAGAAATTCTGCATTAAATTAACATTTATTATTTTAAAATAAATAAAAAGTTGTTAAACTTGTTTACCGCTATTACCTTTTCATATGAAAACGGTCTTTTTATTAATAACTGTTGAGATAATCAGAATCCTAAAGTTGATGTTTTCTTTCATTGCAGAGTTACCTTTAGAGTGGTTAGCTGGTAAGATCTTATCATCTTAATTTCTCAATATTTAGTTACAAGAGGGATAGAGCTTTTAACATTGATTAAAATACACTTTTTAACAGTAGTTTTAAAATTATCATTAATATAAATGCTATTAAAATAATAGAACATTAGGTCACGGTTAAAAATACAATCGTCTGTATATTTTTCAAAAGATTTTCAACAACTTTCGACTACAATCATCTTTTACTTCTGAAAAATTTCACCTCTTTCAATAATGATGGTTATGTTTTGATTTTGGTTGAAAGTAATATATGATCTTAATTTAGCTGTTACTTTCCAGAATACTTACTGGAAACGCTATTGGACTCTTTAGTTGGTAAGATCTTATAATTTTAATTTCTCAATGCTTTAATTACAAATGTCACACCGATGCAGCCGATGATAAACGCGTTCAACAAACACAAACAGAGAGATGAGTGAATTGATTTCTAATCATAAATTGTTTTTTTAATAATTTTTTTACATTAATATAAATTTCTTAAAATAATTTAAACAAATTAAAAAAGTAATGAAGAGAGAAAATTATACAAGTAAAATTTTTATCCTGGTTTGGATCAGAGATCCTACATCCAGTTGTTAACCCGTTGTTAATCTCAACTGAGAATCAACGCATCACTAGCATAATCCAACCAACTGTTACAATCACAAAGAAAATAAATGAAGGTTAGAATATTATTCTTATTACCCAATAGATGAAACTCACTTCCTCGGTAGCCCACAAGGAATGAACACCTTCTCCGAATGTTCACGAAGGATGATCACCTCAATAACAATAATAACACTCAATCACACTTCCTGTTAAAGTTTGCTCTATGCTATCAGCAAGTGCACTCAATTACAGTCCATGTGAAAGTTCTCACTCTTTGGCAACACTCCAAGTTTTTAAAGCCACAACACAAGGATTATACAAACCCTATAACACTTATCATCACACACTGCAGTAAGAATTTTGAAATACACTTATTTCGTATGTTCTATTTCGTATTTTAGAACGAGAGTCTAAATCTATCTCTAAAAATCTGTTGTCAACTAAAATTAACGTATGATAATGAATTATCCATGATAATTGTGCATTTAATGAATGTACAACATAAAAAACTTACTTAAAAATTCTAATAATTAACGCATTCTAATAATTAACGCAACCTATGACAAATATAATCAAATATAAACCACATCATATATATCAATCTACTAAATTTCAAAAGTTTTAATATAAAATCAAATCTTCATGGAGATCTTCCTAAAAAACAACACTTAGATACTTAACTGACACATCACCCAAATTTTTGCTCTTCAATAACCACAAAGAGCTTTTACCAATTATTCAAATGGACTTTTAATAATAGTTTTAAAATGATCATTAATAGAAATGTTATTAAAATAATAGAACATTTGACCACGGATAAAGATACAATCGTATGTATATTTTTCTTAATATTTGTTCTGAATTGATTAGGGATAAAAAAATAAAGATGCTCTTATCTAAATTTGTTTTAAATTATTTTTATTGTAGTAAAATGAATAAAAGTACGAGTAATATTTAATATTTTTAAATTTAATGGAAAGAGGTATGTATATACATTAATGCTCAAAATTGTCTATGTTTTAAATTAATAAAACATTTTTAATGTATTAGGTAACTAAAAAAAATTATTTTTATTTTTATTTTCTTTAATCATTTGTTACATTTCACTAAAAAACTCTTCTTTTTACTATTACATTGTTTAGTATTTTCTCGCAAGACCTATTCGATGTCTATTAAATTCACTAAATTTTTTTAGGATACTTTATCTTTTATTTGTAACTTCAATTACACTTTTTTTCTTTTGATTTTCTTCATATGAATTACATTTTAAAAAACGCAAAACCTCCACTTTATAGAATTAAATTGTGTGAATCCGTGGTTTATAAGATAAACTAAAAAATTATCTTTCCTTTTATTTTATTATTTTTTTAATTTCATTTCATTTGAAGAGTTCTTAATTTTTATTTTCTCTGATTCAACTCGTTATAAATTTATTAAATTCACTCAAATTATTGAGGTGCTTTCACTTGTAACATTTAAAAAATATTAAATATTAGTTATCATGAAATTTCAGATATATATTGTTATTTAATTATGTTTTCAAATATGTATAATTTCTATTTAATAATTATTTAAAAAATAATAAATATTGTACTTATCCTGAAATTTTAAATAATAAATATTTATTCTTTGTTGTGATTTTTTTTTTTAAGAAAAATATTTAATTAATATTTAAAACATTATGAAAAATGGCTACAAATATATTATTATTTGATGAGGTTGAAAATAAAATACAAATTTTATACCTAATTAATAAAAATGAGACGAAAATAGATATACGTTTTTTTTAAAGACAGAGATAAATATAGCCAGATTCACATTTACCTAATCATGTTGTTACTAACACAATGAAAGTAAGTATATTATTTTAGACCTTATTTTTGTTATAATATTGCAAAAGTTAAACATTGGTGTTGGAACTTTTACAATGTTAATATTCTTTTATGCAACATTAATATTTTTATTAATTAGCAACAGTTAAATATTTAAGTGTACGGTCAAATTATTTATTGATTTTATTCTTCTCTAGCTCTATAAATAGCGAGCTCTTTCTCCATTCCAAAACACATATGAAATTAGTCTTTCTTCATTATCTTCTCTTCTTAGTTTCATCATCTTTTTCTTTCCTAAATTATTCTGGGTTTATTTTATACTCTTTATAGAGATCATTGCTAGTTCTGAGATCCTCAAAGATATTCTGAGAAGTTTCTGTTGTATCTTGGGGGACTTGCGCAATACACTGCGGATAAGTCCTTATGGACAGTGAATCTACACGCCTCAGAAAATTTTGTTCGTGTTTCTGTCAGCTTTAATCCAACAATCTTAAGAACTTATGGCTCACATCAACAACTCAATCCCGAAGGATCAAAACTTTGTTTCCAAAACTCAAATGGTATTTGCGAAACCACTTACGGACGTGTCAAAAGTCGAGGTCTTTTCTGGACCGAACTTTCGGATGCTAGTAAGATGGTCGCAGCAATAATGACTTCTTATTGCATTTGTAGGGAGACGAGGCGACAAAACTTTCATTGTCCTACCTTTGTAATGTATGAGGAAAGGTGGAGAAGATTTTCTCTCTAGAGAAAGAAAAAGAAATAAGAAGATAAGGTACTTGAGTAATTTTTTGTATAGTTTACCTACAAGAGAGAAGCACAACCAGGTAATTTCTCGTTTACCAATCTTAAATATTTTAAAATTGTGGGAGTGTAGGTAATTTTACTTAATTACTTACACTTGTATTGTGGTTTTTCACCTAATGATATTGATAATATTCTAAATTTGAAAGTAGAGAATATGTAGTTATATATTTATATATGAACGACATGTTAATGATTGACACAAATTAGATAATATTTTAAAATTAAGGTTTCTAGGATCAAATTTTGAAATGAAAGACATAGGTGAAACCAATATGATGTTAGGTATTAAAATCACAAGGAAGGAAGATAATATATTACTATCCCAAGAACAATACATTGAGAAACTTCTTAAGAAGTTTGGATATTATGATTTCAAACATGTGAGTACCCCTTATAATGTTAACTCTAAATTAATGAAAAGTAGAGGATAATCATTATCTCAGCCTTAGTATGCCCAGATAAGTGGAAGCTTACTGCACTTGATGAGCTTTTTTAGACCTGATATTGCTTATGCAGTAGGTAGACTGAGTAAGTACACTCAATGTCCAAATCACGAACAGTGGGATGCACTTGCTAGACTTATGAGACACTTAAGATGTTCAATGGATCATACCATTGGATATAGTGGATTTCCCGCTGTACTAGAAGGGTACAGTGATGCTAACCGAATCTCTGATTCGGATGAGACAAAATCCACTAATAGTTATGTATTCACACTTAGGGGTGATGCGATTACATGGAGATCATCCAGACAAACAATTATTGCAAGATCAATAATAGAATCTGAGTTTGTTGCTCTTGAGATGGCTGATAGTGAGACTGAATGGTTGAAAAACTTCTTAGAAAACATTCCTCTAGAAATGAAACCAACCCCATCGGTATCAATACACTATGATTGTCAATCGGCAATAACTATAGTTAAAAATAAGAATTACAATGGAAAGAATAAACATATACAATTGAGACACAATTTAGTGAAGCAGTTGCTAAAGAGTGGAACTATTTCCATTGATTATGTGAAGTCAGAACGAAACCCTTGGGAAGACAAATGATATTAGAAACATCGAGGGAAAGGAGACTTAAGCCACTTGCAAACAAACAAGTGATGGTAACCCAACCTTTGTGATTGAAGATCCCGTGAATAAGGTTCATATAGGTAAAAGCAAGTCACTTGTTTGTTATGATATCACTAAATTGATTTTAATCAATTATGTCCCTTCCTATGGTGTGTGTGAAAGTGTTAGAGACTACATTATTGAGAGACTAAATGTTGTTATTAAAATTCTATGTGGTCATAAAATTTTATCTTAAACAAAGTTTTTAATGATTTTCGTATCCCTTATGGGTGGTGTATCCTTTGCAGCATACACTTGATGAAATCATCTATATGAGTGTCAAGTTGGGTCGCTTGCATGAGATCTTGGTATGATCTCTAGAGCACTCATGAATATCGAAAACGCGCATAACCTAGTAAGTGCAACACAACGATAATAGTAAAGATTGTGGGAGTGTATTGTGATTGATAAACCTCTAACACACGTCAAGTGTCTTTGGTTCATATAGTTTGCTACACCAACTACATTGTGTGTTAGGTTTCTAAATCTAAGAGTATTTCATATAGCTTGTTATATCAGCTCTGATGCATTACATCCTTTAAGACTCAGAATAAAAAGCTTTTTTTTTTCTTTCAACTCTCTTTTGCAATATGTGGGGGATTTTTATAATATTGCAAAAATTAATATTTTTATTAATTAGCAACAATCAAATATTTAAGTGCTCCAACAGTCAAATTGCATATTACTTTTGTGGTCTTTTATTGATTTTATTCTTCCATAACTCTATAAATAGCAAGCTCTTTCTCCATTCCAAAACACATCCTAAATCAGCCTTTTCTCATTCTCCTCTCTTCTTAGTTTCATCATCTTTTCCTCTCCTAAATTATTCTAAGTTTATTTTACTCTTTATAGAGATCCTTGCTATTACTGAGAGATATTCTGAGAAGTTCTTGTTGTATCCTAGGGGACTTGCGCAATACACTACAGATAAGTCCTTAAGGCAAGTGAATCTACACGCTTCACTAAATTTTGTTCGTGATTCTGTCAGTTTTTATCCAACAATTTTACGTAAATTTACATCAGACCTAACACTTGACATAAACCTTGTGTGCTTTTCTGAAAAAAAAAATAATTGAACAACCATCACAAAACACCCATAACAATCTCGAATGACAAAATGGCAATATATGGAAATATATAGCACATACACACTTAGACCCATAAAAACACTAATACAATCGAAGCTTTCACCACGAAACATTCATATTCACCTCAAAAACCCTATAAGCAACAAAGAGTGACATTATTGTTTATGAATTCATGTCGAATAGATCTCTTTGTAAAAATATATAATATATCAGCTATAGTGGCTCGTGGGATTACTTATCTCCATCATGGGTGTAAGATGCAAATTTTGCATTTTAATATAAAACCCCTTAACATATTATTCGATGAAAGATTTATCCCAAAGGTTTCTTATTTTGGATTAGCAAAGTTATATTCAACAGATAATAACATAGGCAAAAAGATAGCAACAAGAGGAACCATTATATGCTTCGAGAAATGTTCTACAGTAATATTAGAGAAATATCTCATAAAACTAATGTTTATAGCTTCATAATGTTGTTGATGGAGATGACAATCAAGAGGAAGAATCTAAATCCCCGTGTAGAACAATCAAGCTAACTTTACTTTTCACTTTAGATATATAATCATATTAGAGAAGAGAAAAGTGTAGATATAAAAGATGAGATGTAAGCTCGGAGACACTAATTTAGAAAACAATAAGACCTACAAGATGGGATGTAAGGTAGAAACTCATTGAAGTTCATAATTTGGTGTTGCTAAGAAGAAGATGGTGGCAAGGTGATAGTGGAAGATAGCAAATAGCTGTAAATGTTGATCGAGTCAGTGATTCCATAATCAAACAAGTTTATCTTAGGTTAGGAAAAAGATATTTGAGTCAAGTGAAAGTGCATACAACTATCATTATGGGGACAAAAATGCTTTTAAAAGTGTGACAATCATTGACACTTTAATAGTTGTAGATAAACCCATTAAGGCACAGAAAGAAATGAAATACAATTGCGAGTACGTCTACTTAAAAGTTTAAGTTCTAGTTTTTTCACATTCTAGTTTAAGAAATCAGTCAATGAATTGTGTTTTATCGATAAACATTTTTTTTATTGATAAAGTATGTTATAAATGTTATTTTATGGTGTTTATTTTATAAAAAAAATTATGGATAAATATATCTATCAATAATAAATATTTTAAATTATCAATAAATTTTATTAACAAATTTATTAACAACAGATAGTTTTAAAGTAACTAAAATCTTAAAATGTATTTATAAAATCTATCGATTAATTATGTTTTACAGATATTTTTTTCTATAAAATTTATTGATAAATATTAGGGTTAAATATGTTTTTAGTCCCTTAACTTTCAGCGAAAATTGAAATTAGTCCCTCTTTAAAACTTTGGCCTAATTTAGTCACCAAACTTTAGAAATGTGTGAATTTAGTCCTTTTAACTAAATGTTGTTAAGTTTATTTGATGTTTCAAGTGCATTTCATAATAGCATTTGAGTTGTTTACACCGTTTGACACATTTTTGCTTCAATGTTTACTAAGAAATGCGTTTGAAACATCAAATAAAGTTAATAAAATTTGGTTAAAAGGACTAAATTCACACATTTCTAAAGTTTGGGGACTAAATTAGTCCAAAGTTTTGAAGAGGGACTAATTCCAATTTTCGCTGAAAGTTAAGGGATCAAAAACATATTTAACCCTAAATATTATGTTACCAATTAATTGTTTTCTCCGTCCGTAAAGCGGTATTTTCTTGGAATTACTAAATGTTATTTTCCTAAGATAAAAAGACTAAGATTTGCAAATTTGAGGTATGGAAATACGTTCTAGGGTTTGGAGAACACAAACTGAATCTAAGATGTAACATCCCAATATCTCACATTGGATAATTCATAATTTATATATTGTAACATTACATTTACGGTAACATCCCGTAATCTCACACTTAAAAATTCACAGTTGATATATTTTAAACTCAGATTTCAACTATAAACTCCTAAATATAACTTGAATTCTTCTAACTTATTCTTCGATCTCTTTCTTCCTTGGTATTGTTTCAGACGACATTCCTTCATCTGCTCCCGTATAACGAATTATACGATCATCGCACATACCCAAACAAAACAAACACAAACAAGTAGGGTGAGCTAACATGCAACAAATCATTTATAAAACATATATAATTACCTTGATATAAACATCATATAATAATTATGTTCGACACTCTCATACCACAATTCCTATTAGACACTCGTCTCACAATACCCAATAGACACCACAATACCCAATAGACACTCATCCGGATGATAAGTTGATGAGCGGTCACGGGAGGTTATGCACTTGTAATGACTTCTACTTCTTCTTTTTTTTTTCTTTCTCTCTTTTTTTTTTTATATACAAATACACTTTCAAAATACTTCATACCATTCACAAGGTTAATCCCCTCACTATGTCCAAAACCGGCACATAGACCAGGACCTCCTGCTCCTCTCACCACATAATTCATCCCTCTCTACTTGAGAATAGATGATTATTAGAGTATCAGGATAACCTCCAACTACGGGATCCTCAACATCAACATATACACAAATACCATAACATTTACTTAATCTCTCCACAAGACTCATACCATACTAATATTCCTCAACTCACATTATACCCCTACAAAATCTCCCCATACTACTCATAACATGTTCAGATGCATAAATTCAAATGCAGTATAATAAAATACAATTATCGCATAAATCACAATTATAATTCATAATTTCATATCTACCACAATAACATGAATTAATCAAACATTTTCATTCCAACAACATATTTTGCATAATAATTTAACAGTACAAAATCTGTTCAATAGGATTTAAGTTAAAAACTTGTCGAGTAGACTTCCAGGAAAGAGAGGTGCGTCACAATGGACAACTTAAGTACCAAATCTTTCCTTAGCCAAAGCGTTCCTCAACTAGTTTTTAACAAATTTCTTATTTACAGATTTAAAACAACAGCATATAATATTAACACCGAAATTTAATATAGATATCAAAAAATCGAAATTAAGCAATATTAAGATCCCTGAGAAGATACGAAATTAATATCTCTAAATCTGTAACTCCGATTTCAAATCTGATTGGTCACAATAATTCACTATTTGTTATAAACTACATATTAAAATTTCAGGTTGATCCAACGGTTAACTAGATAGATATTGAGGTTTTACCGAGGTAACTCAAGTGCAGAATTTTAAGTGGTTTTCGGTTATACTCAAAATGCGAAACTAATTTCCCTAATCACAGACATTTAATTACAAATCTGAACGGTCAAAATGACTTAATATGTCTTATGAATTACATACTAAAGTTTGGGCTCAATCTAACGGTAGATGAAATATATATGAAATTTGTACCATGATAGCTTAAGAACAACAATACAGTGTTCATCCGATTGTTTCACACTTTCGAAATTTCTTTCTCTAAACATAGACCTTCAATTACAAATCCGATCGGTCAAATTGTATTAATATGTCCTAAGAATCATATATCAAATTTTGAGGTTGATCTAACGGTTAAATAGGTCAAAATCTATATTTTTACCGAGACAACTTAGTAACAGAACTACAGGGTGACTAATTTACTCAAACTTGCAGTATTTATTTCTCCAAGTACAGACTTCTATTTTCAAATCCGAATGGTCAAAGTTTAGTAATAGGTCTTAGGATTCACATACTAAAATTTTAGCTAAATCCAACGGTGAAAACAATTAATAGAAAATTTTCACAACAGTAACTCGAAAATAAGAAATTATAATAATGAAAACTAAATTTATATAAGTGAATAGATAACTACCATTACCAAAATTTTAACATACTCATAACTCATATTCATTATCATAACATGGATAAAAAAAATCATAAACAAGAAGGATTAGCTCCCCTACCTCTATTCCAGACTTAATCTCCTGCTCCGAATTTGTTTCCCCGAAACCCTTCAGAACCTCTACTCTTCTTGCAACTAAAAATTTCTCCCTATCTATTTCTCAAGCTCTCACTTGATTCCTCTTCTCTTGGTGCAAAATACCCTTCCCTCCCATGGCTATTTATAGTAAAAAAAATTTACTATTCATTAATATTTTAATATTATTTATTATTTTAATATTATTTAAAAATAATATTTCAATCATTTTCTCACCAAATCTGATCCTAATTTCTACCTACTACTTTCTTCCATGCTAAGAAATCCAAATGCTGAAAATTTATTTTTACTACTTACTCTTTACTATTTACTATTTACTTTTTACTATTCCATTTAAAAAAATTTTACTAAATAAGTTACCAAAAATTTGAACCTCTCCTTCTAAAATTACTATAATTTTTATATCCAAAATTTACAATTTTCTATCCATTAAAATTATTATTACTAAGAAAATACTAAAATTTACTACTATAAATATATATATATATATATATATATATATTTTATGGTTCTTACATTCTCCCCAACACAAAAAAATTTTCGTCCTCGAAAATTCAAAAATTGGACATAAAAATAAAGTTATGATTATTTCACCTTATCTCCTAGTTTCCTTGTAAATTCATTTACTCTACTTATTTTGTGCATCAAATTTCTAGCATGTCAAATTTGAAATATATTCATGAAAAATTAAAATCATAAACCTTCAAAACACTTTTACTTGACACTTTTAGCCCCATGAAACCACCATTAAACATACCTCACTAGTCTCAAAATAATTCATTAATGTTTTAAAAGAACTCATCACTCATAAACTATTAATCACAAGATTTCATAAAACTTTTCATTCCTACTATAACAAGAAAGTAATTCTCCTTATAGATCTCTATTTAAGACTTCCATGACCCCATTAAACTCTAAGAATCATTCTTTTTCCGTAACAACTTTCCATTATTTAATACAGTTTCTACTCCTAGAAATCGTACGCCTCCAAAAGCCACTTATGTTTACCAAAATTTTATACTAGATTGCTCCACCTTACCCTATACTTCTATTTTCCGTAAAATTTCTAATTACTCTGATGATTACACGGAGTCCAAAACACTATTACTAAATAATTCATCCTTATGTTTTCTTTTCTATACCCATTTATCAAGAATTTGCCCAAAAGTAATACCTATATTGAGTATGCTTTATAACATCCATAGAAACCCTTCCACACTTAAGATCATGCATCATTTCCTCCACTCGTCCTTGATGAACTTATCTGATTCTCGGTAATATTGCCTTCACCCTTAACTACAACAGTCAACTCATAATTCTTAAAGACTATAAACTTCTAAAAACATATTTGAACATAACCAAATCATCCTTTCGATCATACCCTAGACTATAATGTCTATCCTTCACTTGCATTGGTCAAATATCCCTAATCACATTAGTATTGCAACCCTCCTTTTTATCCATTTCCAAACTCTTCTTCTTCCTTATCTTGTCATGTTCATAATAATATCAATTCAACCTACACTACCTCTACTAACTTTAATATTCCAAAATCAATAAAATTTACAACCATAAATCATGACATTTTAATTCTATCATAAAAATACCAAATATTTTGCATAAGCCGAAAGCCAAAATTTTCGTACCTGGATTTTCTCCACTACTCCTCATACCAAAATCACATATTCTCAAATCTTATCTCTAATGTATTTACTGAAAAAAATCTAACCATCTCCTTTTAATCATCCATTTAGCTTAGAATCCTTCCAATACTTCATTCTTCTCTAAAGGCCTCGTGTTCTCTTAACTTATAAATTTCTCCTCCTATTAAACTTTCTCTCAATCCTCTTTATGCCTTATACAACTTCTTATTTACTCTTCTTCGTCTAATATTTGATTTATTCTTAATCTACTTCAGTATTCCTATCCCTTTTTATTTTAAACTTTATCTTCAAATCTTCCACCATTTTCTTTCTTCAGATTCCAATCATCGCTGATACATCAATCCATGTTACCAATCTCACACAATGCCACCCTGTTTCTTATCATCACTTCCTTCTTCTGACTTCTAACGTTACTGATATACTAAACCAAACTGATTTCTCAAATCTTGCTACATCCATGCTTATCCAAAGCTTCTCATAATCTAGCCTTCGAACTCAACTCCTTTTTGTGAAACGTAAGATATCTCATCTATTAATTTTGTTCTAGAAACTTCTAAAAATTTTACTTCTAAACATCAACATCTTCACTCATCCATTGAAACTTAAACTCTAGTATTATATCTCCCTATCAAGGCTTTAACTAATTCTAATATATTTCCTCAAACCCTCAGAATTAAGAAAGGAAAATCATCTATGGTAAAAGTCATGGTAGTTAGACACAATACTCTACTATCTAGATTTAGAGGAAATGGTAAATTATACCATTTAGACTCAATTCTTCACAGAGAAGACACGGAAGACCCATAACACAGAGGTCATCCTAAGGACGAACTGCTCTGATACCATTAATGTAACATCCCAATATCTCACATTGGATAATTCATAATTTATATATTGTAACATTACATTTACGGTAACATCCCGTAATCTCACACTTAAAAATTCACAGTTGATATATTTTAAACTCAGATTTCAACTATAAACTCCTAAATATAACTTGAATTCTTCTAACTTATTCTTCGATCTCTTTCTTCCTTGGTATTGTTTCAGACGACATTCCTTCATCTGCTCCCGTATAACGAATTATACGATCATCGCACATACCCAAACAAAACAAACACAAACAAGTAGGGTGAGCTAACATGCAACAAATCATTTATAAAACATATATAATTACCTTGATATAAACATCATATAATAATTATGTTCGACACTCTCATACCACAATTCCTATTAGACACTCGTCTCACAATACCCAATAGACACCACAATACCCAATAGACACTCATCCGGATGATAAGTTGATGAGCGGTCACGGGAGGTTATGCACTTGTAATGACTTCTACTTCTTCTTTTTTTTTTCTTTCTCTCTTTTTTTTTTTTATATACAAATACACTTTCAAAATACTTCATACCATTCACAAGGTTAATCCCCTCACTATGTCCAAAACCGGCACATAGACCAGGACCTCCTGCTCCTCTCACCACATAATTCATCCCTCTCTACTTGAGAATAGATGATTATTAGAGTATCAGGATAACCTCCAACTACGGGACCCTCAACATCAACATATACACAAATACCATAACATTTACTTAATCTCTCCACAAGACTCATACCATACTAATATTCCTCAACTCACATTATACCCCTACAAAATCTCCCCATACTACTCATAACATGTTCAGATGCATAAATTCAAATGCAGTATAATAAAATACAATTATCGCATAAATCACAATTATAATTCATAATTTCATATCTACCACAATAACATGAATTAATCAAACATTTTCATTCCAACAACATATTTTGCATAATAATTTAACAGTACAAAATCTGTTCAATAGGATTTAAGTTAAAAACTTGTCGAGTAGACTTCCAGGAAAGAGAGGTGCGTCACAATGGACAACTTAAGTACCAAATCTTTCCTTAGCCAAAGCGTTCCTCAACTAGTTTTTAACAAATTTCTTATTTACAGATTTAAAACAACAGCATATAATATTAACACCGAAATTTAATATAGATATCAAAAAATCGAAATTAAGCAATATTAAGATCCCTGAGAAGATACGAAATTAATATCTCTAAATCTGTAACTCCGATTTCAAATCTGATTGGTCACAATAATTCACTATTTGTTATAAACTACATATTAAAATTTCAGGTTGATCCAACGGTTAACTAGATAGATATTGAGGTTTTACCGAGGTAACTCAAGTGCAGAATTTTAAGTGGTTTTCGGTTATACTCAAAATGCGAAACTAATTTCCCTAATCACAGACATTTAATTACAAATCTGAACGGTCAAAATGACTTAATATGTCTTATGAATTACATACTAAAGTTTGGGCTCAATCTAACGGTAGATGAAATATATATGAAATTTGTACCATGATAGCTTAAGAACAACAATACAGTGTTCATCCGATTGTTTCACACTTTCGAAATTTCTTTCTCTAAACATAGACCTTCAATTACAAATCCGATCGGTCAAATTGTATTAATATGTCCTAAGAATCATATATCAAATTTTGAGGTTGATCTAACGGTTAAATAGGTCAAAATCTATATTTTTACCGAGACAACTTAGTAACAGAACTACAGGGTGACTAATTTACTCAAACTTGCAGTATTTATTTCTCCAAGTACAGACTTCTATTTTCAAATCCGAACGGTCAAAGTTTAGTAATAGGTCTTAGGATTCACATACTAAAATTTTAGCTAAATCCAACGGTGAAAACAATTAATAGAAAATTTTCACAACAGTAACTCGAAAATAAGAAATTATAATAATGAAAACTAAATTTATATAAGTGAATAGATAACTACCATTACCAAAATTTTAACATACTCATAACTCATATTCATTATCATAACATGGATAAAAAAAATCATAAACAAGAAGGATTAGCTCCCCTACCTCTATTCCAGACTTAATCTCCTGCTCCGAATTTGTTTCCCCGAAACCCTTCAGAACCTCTACTCTTCTTGCAACTAAAAATTTCTCCCTATCTATTTCTCAAGCTCTCACTTGATTCCTCTTCTCTTGGTGCAAAATACCCTTCCCTCCCATGGCTATTTATAGTAAAAAAAATTTACTATTCATTAATATTTTAATATTATTTATTATTTTAATATTATTTAAAAATAATATTTCAATCATTTTCTCACCAAATCTGATCCTAATTTCTACCTACTACTTTCTTCCATGCTAAGAAATCCAAATGCTGAAAATTTATTTTTACTACTTACTTTTTACTATTTACTATTTACTTTTTACTATTCCATTTAAAAAAATTTTACTAAATAAGTTACCAAAAATTTGAACCTCTCCTTCTAAAATTACTATAATTTTTATATCCAAAATTTACAATTTTCTATCCATTAAAATTATTATTACTAAGAAAATACTAAAATTTACTACTATAAATATATATATATATATATATATATATATATATATATATTTTATGGTTCTTACATAAGACGTTTATGGAAACTAAAGAAATTACTTTAAAATATTTGTTTTAATTTTTGACAACCATCAGTGAATTAGATCTTAGTACACATTACTGTTACTGTTACTGACAAATTTATTTATAGATGACAGTGTCAAAAAGAGAATTTAGTGATAAGTTTTCATGCTAGAAATTAAATTTACTATCTTTTTTCTAATGTTACTAAGTAAATGGATATGTAAAGTTTAGATTTTATATTAATGAAAATTTGCTTTAAACAAATACTTTACTATATGTAAAGAAAACGGTCTTTTCATTAATAACTGTTGAGATAATCAGAATCTTAAAGTTGATGTTATTAATAACGGTCTTTTCATTAATAACGGTCTTTTCATTTCAGAGTTAACGAGATTACAATGGTTACTGGCGTTACCTGGTAAGATCTTATCATCTTAATTTCTCAATACTTTAATTATAAGAGGAATAGAACTTTTAACCATGATTAAAATAGACTTTTTAACAGTAGTTTTAAAATTATCATTAGTAGAAATGCTATTAAAATAATAGAACATTTGGTCACGATGTTTATATACTTTTCTTAATATTTGTTCTGAATTGATTAGGGATAAAAAATAAAGGTGTTCTTATCTAAATTTGTTTAAATTATTTTTATTGTATAGTAAAATGAATAAAAGTATGAGTAATATTTCATAATTTTAAATTTAATGGAGAGAGGTGTGTGTATACATCAATGCTCAAAGTTGTCTATGTTTTAAATTAATGAAACATTTTTAATGTATTAGGTAATTAAAAAAATTATTTATATTATTTTCTTTAATTATTTGTTACATTTCACCAAAAAAACTCTTCTTTTTTTACTATTACATTGTTTAGCATTCTCTCGCAAGACCTATTCGATGTCTATTAAATTCACTAAATTTTTTAGGATACTTTATCTTTTATTTGTAACTTCAATTATACATTTTTTTTTTCTTTTGATTTTCTTCATAAGAATTACATTTTAAAAACGCAAAACCTCCACTTTATAGAATTAAATTGTGCGAATCCGTGGTTTATAAGATAAACTAAAAAATTTATCATTCCTTTTATTTTTTTAATTTCATTTCATTTGAAGAGTTATTAATTTTTATTCTCTCATTCAATGATTCAACTCGTTATAAATCTATTAAATTCACTCAAATTCTTGAAGCGCTTTCGCTCTTAACATTTAAAAAATATTAAATTTTAGTTATCATGAAATTTCAGGATATATATGATCGTTATTTAATTATGTTTTCAAATATGTATAATTTCTATTTAATTATTATTTAAAAAAATAATAAATATTGTACTTATCACGAAATTTTAAATAATAAATATATATTCTTTGTTGTGAGTTTTTAAGAAAAATATTTAATTAATATTTAAAACATCGTGAGAATTGGCTACAGATATATTATTATTTGATGAGGTTGAAGATAAGATACAATTTTTATATCTAATTAATAAAAATGAGACGTATAAGTTTTTCTTACAAGATAAAGATAAATATAGCCAGATTCATACTCACTTTATCATATGAAAGTCTTTTAAGTATGTTATTTTAGACCTTGTTTTACATAAATTTATATCAGACCTAACACTTCACATAAACCTTTTATACTTTTCTGAAAAAAAATTGAACAACCATCACAAAACACCCATAACAATCTTGAATGACAAAATGACAATATATGAAAATATATAGCACATACACACTTAGACCCACAAAAACACTAATACAATCGAAACTTTCATCACCAAACATTCATATTCACCTCAAAAACCCTATAAGCAACAAAGAGTGACATTATTGTTTATGAATTCATGTCAAATAGATCTCTTGATAAAAATATATAATATATCATTTGAAGTGGCTCGAGTGATTGCTTATCTCCATCATGAGTGTGAATGCAAATTTTGCATTTTGATATAAAACCCCATAATATCTTATTCGATGAAAACTTTATTCCAAAGGTTTCTAACTTTGGATTAGCAAAGTTATATTCAACAAATAATAACATAGTCACAAAGATGACAACAAGAAGGAAGAATCTAAATCTCGTGTAGAACAATCAAGTCAACTTTAATTTTCACTTTAGATCTATAATCATATTAGAGAAGAGATAGATATAAAAGATGGGATGTAATATGGGAGGCACTAATTTAGAAAACAAGGACATGGGGTGTAAGCTAAAAATTCCTTGAAGTGCATAATTTGGTGTTGCTAAGAAGGAAAGATGGTGGCAAGGTGATATTGGAAGATAGCAAATGGTTGTAAATGTTGATCGAATCACTGATTCCATAATCAAACAAGTTTATCTTAGGTTTAGGTTAGGAAACAAGGATGTTTTGGTCAAGATAAGTGCATACAATTATCATTATAAGGACAAAGATGCTTTTGAAAGAGCTTTAAAAAGAGTGACAACTATTGACACTTTAATAGTAGTAGATAAACCCATTGAGGCACGAAAAGAAATGGAATACAATTGCGAGTACGTCTACTTAATGATGTAAGTTCTAGTTTTTCCATATTCTTAATTTTAGAAGTAAATTTTGTTTCATTGATAAACTTTTTTTTTATTAATAATTTTTTTATTAATAAAATGGGTCATAAATACTATTTTATCAATAAAGTTTATTACGACATAATCAAAACTAAAATAAACACTGTGATATCCATTTTAATAAAAGAATATATTAATAAAAAAATATCTATTAATAATAAATATTCTAAATTATTAATAAATTAATTATCGACAAATATTTTTATCAGATAACTAAAATCTTTAAATATATTTAGGAAATCAAACGATAAATTATGTTTTACAGGTAATTGTTTTCTCTATAAAATCTATGGGTAAATGTTATATTACCAATTAATTTCTCTCCATCCGTAATGTGTTTTCTTGGTATTATTAAATGTTATTTACCTAAGATAAAAAGATTATGATTTGCAGATTTGAGGTAGGGAAATACGTTCTAAGGGTTAGAGGAACACAAACTGAAGCTAATTTGCTTTTTCTTTTGACAATCTCATTGAATTAGGTCTTAGCACATATTAATCTTACTGAGAAATTTATTTATAGATGACAATGTTATAATTGAGTTTATTAATAGTTGTTTATGCTAGACATTGAATTTACTTTTCTTTAAATGTTAAATGGATATGTAAAGTTTCGATTTATGAATGAAAATTTACTTTTTAACAAATACTTTATTATATTACATTACCAGTGTAACTACACATGTAAAATTTCTTGCAGAGATTAGCATGCTTATTGGTTTGGCCTGGGCTTACAAAATTTTGTTTGGATTGCCATTCTTAATTGTGATTTTCATATGTAAATGGAGGAAAAGACATTCATCAATGTATGAAAATATTGAAAATTATCTTGAACAAAATCACTTAGCACCTATCAGATACTCATAAAAGGAAATTAAGAAGATGACGGAAAGTTTCAAAGAGAAGTTAGGTGAAGGAGGATTTGGCTCGGTGTTTAAGGCAAAGTTACGGAGTGGACCTTATGTGGCAATCAAAATGTTAGGTAAAGCCAAAGGAAATGGACAAGATTTTATCAATGAAGTTGCAACTATCGGAAGAATACATCACCAAAATGTGGTACAATTAATTGGATTTTGTGTTAGTGGCTCAAAGCGTGCTCTTGTTTATGAATTCATGCCCAATGAATCTCTTGATAAATTTATATTTTCAGGAAATGAAAATACAGATTTTAGCTATGAAAAAATATATAAGATATCGATTGGAGTAGCTCGTGGAATTGCTTATCTCCATCATGGGTGTGAGATGCATATTTTGCATTTTGATATCAAACCCCATAACATATTATTGGATGAAAACTTCATCCCAAAGGTTTCTGACTTTGGATTAGCAAAGTTATATCCAATAGATAATAGCTTAGTCACAATGACAGCAGCAAGAGGAACCATTGGTTATATGGCTCCAGAATTATTTTACAATAATATTGGAGGAATATCCCACAAAGCTGATGTTTATAGTTTCGGGATGTTGTTGATGGAGATGGCCAGCAAGAGGAAAAATCTAAATCCCAATGCAGAACACTCAAGTCAACTTTACTTTCCCCTTTGGATATATGATCATATTAGAGAAGAGGAAGATATAGATATAAAGGATTTAAGCGAAGAGGAAAAGCTAATAGTAAAGAAAATGATCATAATTGCACTTTGGTGTATACAGTTAAAACCAAAGGATCGTCCCTCAATGAACAGAGTTGTAGAAATGCTTGAAGAAGACATTGAAGATTTGGAAATACCTCCAAAACCTACTTTATATCCTGATGAAATGATTTTAGAGGATCAAACAGCGAGTTCTATCTAAACAATTTTGAAAGAATTCATCTAGTAGTGATTGAATAAAGGAAATTGCAGGTTGCGGGATTGCGGGAAAAAAGAGATTGAGAGTTCGCATTGCATTGGTGAAAAATTAGAAAAAGGAGACGCAAGTGAAATGTTATATTTGTAGTTCTTTAGTTAATGATAAATATGTTTTGATATCTACAATTCTACTGCAATTTATTGTACCTGTTATTTGAATAATAGATGTAAATATTTTTTAAATAATATGCTTTCTATAGTAGTGTAGTGCAAACTTCTTATTAATCCATGTAAAGTAAATTAATTGAATCATTTGATAAAGTATATTATTTGAAATGCACACCTGTGTGAAGTTGTATAGCTTGTCATTTTACAGATAGTTGTAACTAATAAAATTATGCTCAACCAATTAATCAGTCGACCATAGTATAGTAAGTCATTTTACTAATTATCATTTTGGATAAGTTTTAAATTTTATCATAATAACTAGTTTAGGGTCTCATAGCTTTTTTAATATATGTAATTTCCTTCAAGTAGAAACTGAACACAACCTCGATCTCTACCGCTGCGGACTCCATGGAAAAATTTATATATTTTTCAATTGAGTTACTATTATTTAATTTTTCTGTTATACTGTGTCTTTACTTCGTTTAGTTGTCTTCATATATTATTTTATAATAATATTAAATAACATAATTTTGTAATTAACATAATAATTGACTTTTTGCATAGGGGTAAATGAAAACAATAAGGAACATAACTAATATATTTCGTGATGTCAATTATAAATACAAATTTAATACAGAAGGAATAAACACATCTAGAATGAATAAAAGTAGAGAAAAACAAGTTTTTCATCTCTGTCTAGAAACATGACTTTATTTGGAAGACAAAAATGGACAAGTCTCAAAAAAAACTATATGACATCACATTAGTCATCTCGTTTTGGTATGGATGAGATATTGTCAGCATAACATCCATTTATCAGTTTTTGAATAAAAACGAAAGAGAAGAGTAGGTACGGAGACTGAGACAAAGGAGAATGCTTTAGATTGTGATGATTTAAATATTAATTGTGGTGATGATTATCCAAATGACGAAATTGAAAGTATAAGCTTAAAGTATGCAAGTGATTAAGTGAGATTAACGAGTAATCGTGATGGTTTGCGCTATGTGATTTAGGTTTGATAATTTGCAATCATTGTTTTTATTTACTTTATTTTTATCTTTTATTAGTATTTTTATTATTACCTTTTAAAGAATTAAAGTTTTTATTCAATAAATTGAAAAATATAAATATTTGGTTTGCATTTGTAAAAATATTGTATAGATAATTGGAAGTTAATGAAAATTGAAAAATATCTAAAAAAATTTAGTTATCAACGTATTGAGTTACATCAATTACAAAAATAAAACAAGAATAACTAAAGATACAAAAATATCACAACATAATCAATTGTCAAAATCAAGTATAAATTTCAAGTTCAGTCTAATTTGAACAAACTCGATCAGATATTATAAACAAGAAACTTGAGAGAGTTAGAAAAACTCACCATTGGAGATATGAAAATAACTCTAAAAAAGATACGATAAAGAGATCAATTTAGGCAAAAAAAATCTTGAATGATAAAACTTAAATTTTATGACAATAAATCTAAGATTTAGAATGCAATTAAATTGATGAAAATACTTATAATAAAGACTTTAATAGGTTAGATTTCATGTACCAAATTAATATGAAAACACTAAATAAATTATCATGTAGTTAAGATTGAGAACAGTAAAAGAATAATGAAAAGAAAATATATTGAATAACATAAACTATAAAGAATTAAGATACATTACTCTCAACCTCCAATCTCCAACCTCCATGAATAAGGAAGTTATATTTACTTCTATGAGTACTAAAAGAATAATAATGATGAATAACTTTAGTCTCCAAAAATCAAGTTCCCACTCTCTTCCAAAAGGGAGTTAATTTTTTAACTCTAAAATCTTCTATTTAAAGACTTTCCTAATTAGATTAAACTTATGTACTTAAATTTATAATTGAAATAATCAATACTATTGATAAATAATTCTATTGATAACTTTGAATTATCTAATTTTGTTGATAATTCTTAGATTTTAAGATGTCTACTTCTCAGCATAATATAAATCAAATACTTATTTTTTCCAAATTTATTAAATAAAACTTTAATTATCAAAATAAATAATAATAAAATATCAATAAAAAATAAAAATAAACATAATAAAAATATAATAAAGATAATTATCATATCGTAAAATCATAGGTTAGCAGCGAGTGTGCTTTAAGTCGATCCTAAAGTTAACGTTTCAAAAAAGTGAAGAGATAGGTTACAGATTTCATAAACGGTTGGTTACAATTATGGGTTCTTGGTGTGGAAAGAAAGAATATTGAAGCCATCTTGAATCTAAGATTTTTCTTGTTTTATTTTACCATATGGTTTTTGATGTTATTACACAAAAGAGAATATATATATATATATATATATATATATATATATATATATATATATATATATATATATAAAAGTAAATAAAAGTCATAATATCACTCCTAAATATATGTATATCAAATAATATTTATAATTATGTTTATAAATAAATTAAAAATAAATCTCTTAATTAAAAATAAATCTCTTAATTAAAAATAAAATAAATAATCATAATAATATTTTAATAAAAGATAATGGATTAAGTTAGAGGCAGAGCTACACACAGCTAAACGTAAAAGTTATGAATAATGAGGAAAATGAATTTTGTTGATTATTCCATTCGATATGCAGCATGTTGAATGGAAATTTATTGGTTTGGTAAGGGAACCCCATTTTATTGTGTTGACTTTGACAGCAGTACAAGAAGAAGAACATTGAATAACAGTGCTAACAAACAAAATAAAGAAAAAAGTAATGGTGAAGGGGTTATTTAGAAGAAAGTGAGTATTTTGATTTTGTGTCTAATTAATAAGGCTCAAGTTGGGAGTCATAAGTAGCACCAGACTTCCAGTTAGCAGGAATAGGGATTTTGATTTTTGATTATTAAATGCATGCTTTTAAACTATAAGAAAGTCAGTGGTTTGGTTTTGGGTCAAAACCGAAAGGTATGTATGTGGAAAAAATATATTGGAGGGCAGACCTTTAACATGCTGTATGTTATGCCCATACATTGTTATTTTATGATTTAATAATGAGATGAATTAGTGTGGCTTTACATGTTTTAAAGTGGAGTGGCTTGTATTAGATACGGTTTTATATCAACAATGAATTGAGTATTAATAATATTGTACAAAAGATAATTAGATTACCCAACCAATTTTCATCATTATATATGCTTTGCATGTAATCTAGTATCCAGCTACCAGCTATGGCGCACCCAGATATATGAATTAGCATGATCTCGGCAAATTCTATTCTCTCGGTGATTACAGACTGTCTTCATTATACTGCGTTAAAGAAAAAAGTTTCAGGTCAATTTTGTTTAGTCAATGAGAAATTATAATTAGACTGATATTTAAGCTTTTATGTTTTAGGAAACCACAAGTACTATTCATTTTTCTGTTTTTCATTTTATCTTATTTTTCAATTTTAATAAATTACAAAAGTGTGAATTTAAATTTAATCAAATATTTAAGTACTAACTTTGTTTCACACGGGATTAAGATAACACAATCTGCCCAACGCTAGGTAAACATAATCCTACATGACAACATTTACTTCTGCTTTATTATATTCCGGTTTACCTTGTGTGTAGTATTTTATGACATAGAATGATCTAACATTCGACCCAATTTTCAGACATGTTTTTCTTCAATCTTAGTCAAAGTAATTCTTCATCAAGTTGGATTCAAACTTAAATTAGGATGGTGATTTTCACACCCACAGAAAATAAAAACTACTTTACTACTTAAAGTGATAATATTTTAATTATATTTATTTTTAAAACTTAAAATTCTAATACACGGTATTGTATTATTAAACTCGGTTGGTGTTGGTATTTTGAGGTTGTGAAAGGAATAGTTGATGCGATAGAGAAAATGTAGAGATAGTTGAATATGAAAGTAGTAGTTGGAAGAAATGTTGTAGTTGTCTTTAGTTATAGTAGATGTTGGCTTCATACAAATGGTAGATGTTGTCTGCATGCATCAAATGGTAGAGTTCATGGGTATTTATAGACCCATAGATTATTTTAGAACATGTTAGCCACAACTTATGTGGAATGTTCTAGATTTTTACCTATGTAGAATATTCTTGATTTTTCTTCCTATCTTACACTTTTCTACAATATTCTTGAACTTGTGTTACATTTCTTTTCTTCTATCTTAGGAGTTTCTACATTTTTCTAGAATTTGCATTACACTTTAATACTCCTCCTTAATACAAATTCGGTAACTCCACGCATTGTACGCAGTAGTTCAAATCTTGGTCTTGGTAATGCCTTTGTAAATATATCTACAATTTGGTCTTTTGTTGGGCAACGAGTCGAATTTGTTTAGTTGTCTCTTCATCTCGAATGAAGTGATATTTAATGGCTATATGTTTTGTACTTTGATGATGGACTGGATTTTTTGCTATTGCTATTGTCGATTTGTTGTCGCAATAGATAATAATCGGTCCATCTTGTGGTTCACCCATTTCTTCAAGTATTCTTCGTAGCCATATTGCTTGACTCGTGGTTTTAGCAGTTGCTACATACTCTGCTTCTGTTGTTGATTGTGCCACGGTTGCTTGCTTCTTTGATGCCCAAGATAAAATACCTGATCCTAGTGAGAAAGCATATCCTGACGTACTCTTCATTTCGTCCATTGATCCTACCCAATCACTATTTGTGTAACCAATCATCCTTGAGTTAGTCATGGTTTTGTACCATATACCAAACTCCTTTGTGCCTTGTAGATATCTTAAAATTCTTTTTCCTACTCCATAGTGAATCTGACTTGGCTTTTGCATGAATCTTGATAGAAGACTTGTAGCATACATAATGTCTGGTCGTGTGGCTGTGAGATAGAGAAGACTTCCAATTAAGCTTCTATAACGTAATGCATCTGCCTCTTGTGCTCCATCATCTTTTTGTAACTTCTCGTTGACCACCAACGGAGTAGTGACAGGTTTACAATCATTCATCTTGAACTTCTTTAGTAGAGCTTCAATATATTTCTTTTGAGAGATAAATATACCTTCTTTTTGTTGTTTCACCTCTATACCGAGGAAATAGTTCAACAAGCCAAGGTCGGTCATTTCAAATTTCTTCATCATGTCTTCTTTAAATTCTATCATCATCTCTATATTGTTTCATGTATAGATAAGATCATCTACATATAAAGAAAAATGAGATGGTACTGACCTTGTGCCTTAATATATAGTGTGGACTCACTTTTGCTCCTCCTGAATCCTTGATCGATGAAGTATTTATTAATCTTGATATACCATGCTCGAGGAGCTTGCTTCAGGCCGTATAATGTTTTTCTAAGTCTTAGTACTTTTCCTTCATTGCCTTCGTTGATGAAGCCCTATGGTTGCTCAATATAAATCTCTTCTTCGAGCACCCAATTTTGAAAGGCTGACTTGACATCCAATTGATAGATGTTCCATCCTTTTTGTGCTACAAGAGCTATTAAAACTCTAATTGTATCTAAGCGAGGAACTGGAGCAAATGTCTCATTGTAGTCTATTCCTGGTTGTTGTGAGTAGCCTTTGGCGACTAATCTTGCCTTGTGCTTTTGTATAGTTCCATCAGGATTAAGCTTTGTTTTATATATCCATTTCACTCCTATGATATCTTTTCCATGAGGGCAATTTATGAGTTCCCAAGTGTTATTCTTCTCAATCATTTTAATCTCTTCTTCCATAGCATTGACCCATACTTCTTGCTTTGATGCTTCTTCATAACAGTTAGGCTCAATCATGGCCATATTGCAAGTTTCATATATGTCTACCAAAGATCTTACTCTTCTTGGACTAGATTCAGGTGAAGAATCTTGTTGTGGAGGTGGAGAAAACGTACCTGAATTTTCTGCCTCTTCTTGAGTTTCTTCTTGAGATTGATGCACTGGAAGTAAAATGTTGCTTTTAACAACTTTTTCTTCTTCCCAATTCCAAGAAGCATTTTCATCAACTTCAACATCTCGACTGGTGATGAGTTGTTTTGTTTGTAGGTTGTAGACTCGATAGCCTTTTGACTATGTGCTATATCCCAAGAATATTCCTCGTATAGTTTTGTCTTCAAGCTTGTGCCTCCTTTGATCAGAAACATGTATGTAGCAGATAGACCCAAATACTCGTAGGTGTTTAGCTGATGGCTTTCTTCCACTCCAAGCTTCAATAGGAGTCTTGTCTTGGACTGCCTTAGTTGGACATCTGTTTAGACTGTAAACTACAGTGTAGACTGCTTCAGCCCAAAAAGTGTTAGGCATACTTTTCTCTTTCAGCATTGATCTTGCCATCTCCATAATTGTGCGATTCTTTCTCTCTAACACGCCATTTTGTTGTGGAGTATATGCGACTGTAAGTTGTCGCTCTATGCCTTCATCTTCACAGAATTTGTCAAACTCGCGAGATGTGTACTCCTTGCCACGATCACTTCTAAGTACTTTTATCTGTTTTCCACTTTGCTTCTCAACAAGGGCCTTGAGTTCCTTGAATACTCCAAAAACTTCTAACTTTGCCTTTAAGAAATAGACCCATGTCATTCTAGAGAAGTCATCAATGAAGAGGATGAAATACTTGTTGTTATGATGTGAAGGTGTTCTCATTGGTCCGCAAACATCGGTATTAATCAACTCTAATAAGTCTTTTGCTCTCCATGCTTTGTCTATCAAGAATGGTAATCGGTGTTGTTTTTCGAGGAGACATCATTCGCATGATTCATTATTCTCTTTCAAGCAGGGAAGATCTCTCATCATGTTTTTCTGATATAGAAGTTTTAAGGCATGTGTGTTGAAGTGGCCAAATCTCCTATGCTAAAGCCATGAGTCATCAACTTCTACCTTCATGGCAATATTAGTTCCAGGTTTGAAGCTTATAGGAAAGCTTCTATTTCTCTTCTCCATTTTTACTTGACTAATTTCTATCATTTTTACTATCATAAATTTTGCATGTATCTTTCTCAAAATGAAGTGAATATCCATTCTCCATCATTTGACAAATACTTAAAAGATTCTCTTTAAGATTGGGAACTAGTAAAACATCCTTGATGAATTTCGTACCTTTCTTTGTCTTCACCATGACAGTTCCTTTGCCTCGAGACTCCACTGTGGTGCCATTTCCTAGCTGAACTTTGACATTGACAGATTTATCAATGTCTTTGAAGATACTTTGATCTTTTGCCATGTGATTACTGCATCCACTATCCAAGTACCAACTCTTTTCTCCACTAGGAGATTCTTGATTGGCATAGAATAAGAGTTTCTTCTGATTATCTTCTTCCGCAAAGTTTGCTTGATGTTTACTTTTATTACGACAATACTTCTCTACGTGACCAAATTTCTTGCAATATTGGCATTGAGGTTTTCCATGATGCCAACAATCTTTTTCCAAGTGACTTGTCTTTTTACATATGCCACATGGAGGATATTTTCCTTGACGAGTCATAGAGAAGCTTCTAGGATTTTCTTTATTTCTAGAAATTTCTTCTCTACTTTTATTTTCTTCATATTCTTTATTCTGAGACTGTAATTTTAGTTTTGATTGAAAGACATTTTCAACCGAGTCTTCTTCATGCCTTTTCAATCTTTGTTCATAAGCTTCAAAAGAACTCATTACTTGTATGACTGATAATGTAGCCAAATCTTTTGTTTGTTCAATCGCGATTGTGATTGCATCATATTTTTGGGGAATAGAAATTAAAATTTTCTCAACGATCTTTTTGTCAAGAATGCTTTCCCCATAGGCTCTCATCTGACTAACCACTAGTACAATAAAGGGAAATGACACCGGTTGATTTCGCTTATACGCATCGGTTCTGCAACCGAGGTATATCCAGACGAGGTAAAAAATGACAAGCTTTATGCCTCGGTTGCGAACCGAGTCAAAAAAATGTGTGCTTATGCCTCGGTTCACTCCACCCGAGGTAGTATGATGAGTGCTTATGCCTCGGTTTAAATCTAACCGAGGCAGTAAAGTGATTTTTTCTTTTTCGTCATCATCAACAATTATACAAAAGTTACAGCAGAAAATCAAAATTCATGTATGAACATATATACATCTTGAAATCCATCAACCTTTCCACCCAAAGCCTTGTTTTGTCTGTGCATTTTCTTGGCAGTTTCATGGCCTTCTCATGGCCTCCAAAATCAAACCATCTCAACCAAGGAACATCATCTCCCACTGTGAACACCCCGAAAAAACGCATGAACTCCTTCACAGCCTTCACACATCTCCCTGCCTTCTCATCATCCACGGTTCCTAAACTAAAATATCGCTTTCCCAAAACCATTTGAAGAACAACTTGAATATCAAATGAGAAAACAATTGATGGAACCCTGAACTTCTAACTCCACCAAGGCATAGCCACAATTGAAATCAGAGAACCCAGAGAATCAATCAAACAAAAAACACAATCGAAATCAGAGAACCGCAATCCGCCACGAACGCTTTCGTCTCCTCGTCGGCCTTGGCCACGGTGTCAACCGCCGCTGCGACGGCAAGCCTCGTTCCAGACGAAGCTTCCCTCTCGGCAACACGATCTGGAGCGGCTTGGCGACGGCGATCTGGAGCGGTGGAGGCAGGCAGCAACGACGGAGGGCTCGCCGATCTGGAGCGGCTTGACGACGGCGATCTGGAGCGGTGGATCTAGAGAGGCGGAGGCAGCGGCGTCGGACGCAGCAACGACGGAGGGCTCGCCGATCTGGAACGGCTTGGCGATGGCGATCTGGAGCTGTGGATCTAGAGCGGCGGAGGCAACAGCGGAGGCAGCGGCGGAGGCAGCGGCGGAGGCAGCGGCGAAGGCAGCGGCGGAGGACGTACAGCGGCGGAGGAACGAGGGGAGTGAGAGCACGAGGGGAGTGAGTAGGAAGAAGAGAAGAAGAATGGGAGACCAAACAGAGAGAAGAAGTGAAAATGAAGAGTGAGAACCGAGACCACGGACAGAGAGAAGAAGCGAAAATGAAGAGTTAGCGTAGGTGGCAAGAGTTGTATGCCTCGGTTCGTCTAAAACCGAGTTAGTAGTGCACATTAGGCATCGGTTGCTGGGCAAACCGAGTTAGTAACTTTTGTCAAACCCAACAGTTGTCAGCGGAGCAGGTTTGGACATAGTTTTATGCCTCGGTTTTATGTAGAACCGAGTTAGTAACATGCTTTAGGCACCTGTTATAAGACAACTGAAGCATATATTTAAGCTATTATTACAACTCTGCCACCGCACTATTATACGCTTCGGGTTCGCTTAAACCGAAGCGTATACTGCGCTTTCTTATCCCATTTTTTTACTAGTGAACTATTTCTTTTATTATATAATAGTAGTCTATAATAGTCTTAGATTCTTTCATTCTTATTAATTCAAACTCTCGTCTTAGACAATGAAGTTTAACATTGCGTACCTCATCACTTCCTTGAAACTCCTCTTATATTATGTTCCAAGCTTGTTTTGCACTTGTGGCACCAATTATCCTTGGAAAAATTGTGTCATCAACTGCTTGTTGAAGAGAAAATAATGCCCTTGAATCTTTCTACTTGTTTTCCTTCAACTCCTTCTTTTGAGCTGCAGTAAGAGTGGAGGTGTCTTCTGGAATAATGAATCTCTCTTCTATAATATCCCATAAATCTTGAGAGCGGAAGAATGTCTTCATTTTGACACTCCAAAAATCATAATTTTCTCCTGTGAAAATAGGTACTGAAATCGATGATGTTTGATTGGTAGAAGCCATGAGTTGAGAAAATATTTGGGAAGTGGTATAGAATGGAGTTATAGTTTTGTTTGAGGTAGTTGAAAATTTTATCTACGCCCAGTAGATGACCGAACGTAGCTTTGATACCACTGTTAGTATTTTGAGGTTGTGAAATGAATAGTTGATGCGATAGAGAAAATGTAGAGATAATTGAATATGTTGGAAGAAGTGTTGTAGTTGTCTTTAGTTGTAGTAGATGATGGCTTCATACAAATGGTAGATGTTGTCTACATGCATCAAATGGTAGAGTTCATGGGTATTTATAGACCCATAGATTATTCTAGAACATGCTAGCCACAACTTATGTGAAATGTTCTAGATTTTTACCTATGTAGAATATTCTTGACTTTTCTTTCTATCTTAGACTTTTCTATAATATTCTTGAACTTGTGTTACATTTCTTTTCTTCTATCTTAGGAGTTTCTACATTTTTCTAGAATTTGTATTACACTTTAATAGTTGACAATTGAATGTGTTTTTTTTAAGAACGTCAAAGTATTACATATTTTCCCATAAAAAATACCCAATATGCGTAAAGCGTAGTTCAAAATCAGTAAACAGGTACACAGAACTGTATTCAAAGTAGTTTAATAAAGAAACAGCTACTAAAACAATGAAATAGAACTGCACCACCCGCGGTATATGCATGCAGTAAGATCTAAGGCTGTGCTACAAATACAGCTCTGATGTGGCCTCGCTTCCAATCTCAAACCCTTCTCAAATCTTATGCTTTGCTATCGCTTTGGTCACAATCTCGTAATCAGTCACTTTCCTTGTTGTGTCATAAACAAAAGAAGAGATCTGTTATCTCTCTATCATATATATATATATATATATATATATATATATATATATATATATATATATATATATATATATATATATATATATAATTTTTGAAAATAAAAAATATATTTAACCTTACAAATAATTGATTTAATTAAAATTAAAAAAAGAAAAAACTCTCCGCAAATATTAATTTCGAACTTAAAGTTTTTATGTTGTGACTTTTAATACATTTTGCTATTAATTTTTAATTATTCAAAAATAAATGGGTGGCGTGGCGTTAGTCTAGTTGTTTAAAGACGTGTATGGTCTACATTTACTTGAATTAGTTATGTTTACGGGATATACATTTCTTTTTAAGTTTAATGAAAACATTTAGCTATGTCTAGTTGTTTTTCACTTTATTAATTAAGCTCCACCATTACACAAAATATTCTTTTTCATTTTTCCCTCCTATCCTAATTGTCCCTGTAAAGGGTAACATCACTCCACACTGCCATTGGGTTATCTTTGCTTTGGAAATATAAAAAATGTGGACGTCTACTGAACCTCGGTAGATGCCAAAAGCTTAAAATCTGATTGCCTAGAGCATTCAAAATTTTGTTATTCCTTATTTTTCCACTTCCCAGAGTCCTTTTGTGTTGTCATAGAAAAGCTGCAGTTGAAACAGTCTTGGCGTTGTAGGCATGCATGCAATCCTAAATGCGTTTGAATGAGCCAGAACTATGAGCCAGAAGAAAGAAGAGCACAGAGAAATAACGAAAACTTGTTTATTTTTTAACATATATTAGATACAAAGCAAAAGGGAAAGTTATATAAGAAAAGAAGAAAAAAACAAAAACAGAAATAGAAAAAATGGTAAAAACATATTATATCAACATTTAACCTATTTATTCAATCGGGCCTTAAACCTATTATCACATTAATACATTAAAAACTAAAGGAAATTTATTTTAAAATAAAAGTTTAAACCTTTTTTTTCCTCCAAGCAACACAGAATATATGCAGATATAAACGGGAAGAATATACATATATTCATGAAATATTCTAATCGAGTTCATGAACATACGAGGAATTATAGGTGCAATTGGTTGTAAAAGTGAAAAGAAATATGAATAAAAATAGATTTAAATATTTTGTAATAAGAAAACTTAAATACAAGAAAGTTTTTTAATAATAACTAATAATTAATTATTATAATGATAAACTGAAAATTATTAATAATTAAAATAGTTTCAAAATTATAATTAATCTATAAATTAGTAATTAAAATAATTTATATTATAATTTGGTCTTTAATAGTAATTGATTAGATTTTGCTAAGTTTAATAATGAGCAATACATCAATAGATTTGATAGGTCGACACATTTGTTGCTTAATAGGTAATTCACCATTAGCCTTTGGCACGTGACACATGGTAGTGGTGGGAGGCACACATCCTTCGGAAGGTGACACCTAGCTACCGGCAAACGACATCAAGTCTTGGTTTACAACACATAGTCCTTAGCAAGTGGCATATGAAATTTAGTAGGCACCACTTAACATTTGACAAGTAGCACTCAACCTTCGACATGCGTACATAGCACTAGCATTCAAAGCTCAATCTTTGGCAAGTACACCTTGACTCTCAACATGCGACATATGATCCTCAGTAGGCAACACTTGACATTCGACAAGTAACACTCGGCATTCAACCCTCGACAAACATTTAACCTTAGCATTCAATATTCGATCCTCGGCATGCGACATGTTGTCCTCAACAAGAGCTTAACCTTTAGTAGGTAGGATTCAGTATTTGACAGACATTCAATTTGTACTCTATACTAAGTTGTTATAGGAAGAGATCGATATTGATAAGGCCGAAGTGTATTAGGCCATATATAGCACACTAGAATTTTTCTAAATTTTGTTATATAGAAAACAACTTAAATTGATTCTCAAGAAAACATATTAAATTGTATTTAACATTTGTAGTTTTTCCGTACAAATAAAAATTGGGGTTTAAGAATTCAAGAAAACAAAATGTATCGTACGGCCCTCATTCTTAGTCGTACAACCCTCATTCTTGGTCGTACGGTCCCTACACTTGGTCGTCCTCCCGTATGGTCCTCCCAGGTCGACCTTCCAGGTCGTCCACTGTCCTCCCATGGTCGTTCACCTAGGCCGTGTTAACTGGTAATGACTCATTAAGCCCTTAATGAAGATTAAGGCGTGATTATACCGTCATTGGACCGACAAAAGGTAAAAGCCCATTACAACCCGTATAAATAAGAGTCACAGATATGATTTATGGATCACGCTGCTCATTATGCACACCACATGCATTATTTGCGATGCCAACCGTTCGGTCACTTTATTGACTTAAGCGTTGGAGTGCCTTTGACAGATGCTCGTCCGCCCGACTTGGAGAAGGATGAGGGAGAGCGAGCGACGTCCGTTGAGTCTTCAGTACCACCAAGAGTGTTTCAGCGGAAGACCTCCAAACCCTACCGGAACACAAAACATAAATTAAGAAACAAAATTAAATATCAAAAGTGAAATTTCAGAAGATTGAAATAGATCAACGTATATATTCAAACAACCACACAATCCGAAAATCATAGTTCTAGGTTATATCCAAGTTTAAATAATTAATTAATTAATCAATTAAACATATTTATATGAATTAAATCTCAATAGCATTCAATCTAATTCGTATTCAAGTATCAAATTAAAATTCAACCAATTCCTAATTTAAATTTTATTTCAGAAACACAAATTGATATCAGAAAAAGTAAAAAACTAAAATTAAGAAAGATAAGAGAAAACTCAAATCGACGAACAATATAGATGAAAAACTCATTTTGTATCGTTTGATATTGATTTCATGAATTATCCTTGAATATTTAGTTATCCACTAAAAAATAACTAAAACAAAATATAATAATAGAATAATATGAAAACACATATAAAAGAAAGAAGGACATTTTTTATCAAATTTGTCTCAACTTTTAAAAATCATAAAAGATAGTGGAGAAGTCAAAATCTATTAATTCATATATCCATTTTAAAGCACTATACCTATAAGATCCAATTCAAAAATAATATATAAAAACAAAATTATGATCAAAATCATAAGCAAATGTCATATAAATTAAAAATTAAAAATATTATTGACAAATATTGAACTTATTGCTTCAATTGATTCCTATTATTCACACTTAATATATATATATATGTATGTGTGTGTTTTCTTTTCCACAAAGATATACAGCAATATTTTAGACAATTCTAAGTTTGTTCAAAAGTTCACCACGCGTCTACACTTGTGGCAAAGAGAAAGTCTTCCATTAATATCAGTGTTGATAAGCTTTAAGTTTGGTCTTATACACACACTTAATATGCAGGGACACTAGTCAAATTACAATCTATATTTTGTTGGAAAAATAATAATTGTTTATATCACTAGTACAAAATATACTTTTAAACTCGCACAATAGACCTCTTTTTATACAAAACCGCTGTCTATTCCGACACGGTGGCAGTTTGGTAATTAATGAGACCTTATAGGCCTCGGTTCAGACGAGACCGGTGCCAAAAAGAGATATTACTTCGGTTGTAAAGACAACCGGTGCCTAAATATTAGTGTCTGACGCAGTTTCTGACGCGGTTAAGAGGAACCCGAGGTGAAAGAACTATACGACACCGGTTTGTGGGAAGGACCGAGGCATAAGCCTCTACTGCTCAGACCCGAGGCATATAAGCCTCTCTTTTTTTCCCCAAAATTTTCCCCAACTTAACCTATATCTCCCTCCGCACTCTCGCCTCCCCTGGCTCTCCCTCCCTCCCTCCCCTGGCTCTCGCCTCGCCTCCCCTCCCCTCGCTCTCGCCTCCCCTGGCTCTCGCCTCCCTCCCCAGGCTCTCGCCTCCTCTCGCTCTTGGATTCTTCTCTCCCTCCATTCCATTGCCGCTTCTTCCTTACCCCCACGAACCTCCCACAACTAAACCACACCACGCCACTGCCAGCCCCAGATCTGCCACCGTTTCCGTAAAGAGCACCCGATGAAGAGGAAGGAGAGGCATCGCGCAGTCGGCGGCGACGGAGGAAGAGCAGCGCGCGACAGAGGAGTGGACAATCTTCGATGAGATGCGGCGGCTGGAGGAGAATATCGGAGAAGAATGGCGCGAGGATGAGGGCCTTGTGGCGGAGGCAGATGCGGAGGGCGCGGGGGCGAATGCGGAGGGCGCGGAGGGCGCGGAGGCGAATGCAGAGGATGTGGCGGAGGAGGAGGAGAAGCGACAGAGGCAGTGGTGATGGCGGAGGCGGATGCGGATCCAGATTTCATTTCTTTTTGTCCAGCTTGTGCGGATCCAGAAGCTTTTTTGTCCAGATTTGATTTTGTTTTGATTTGTTTGGTTCCTTTGTTAAATTGAATTTGACTGTTAAATTGATTTGTTGAATTGAATTTGAGAAGCTTGAGGCACCAAAATGATTTTTGTCAAGAAGCTTGAGCAAGTGTCTGTCTGATTCTTCTATCAGTGTTTCATATTTTCACTCACCCTTCATCAATGGCACTCTCAGTTTGCAGTGTTGGCCCTTGGAATGAATTTTCCTTTTGCGGCATGCGTGGTGTGGTACGGTGTGAGTGGGAAGGTAGCTTCAAATTTCAATGGTTGATTGTGGCAGGTGAAGATGGGTCCTCTGAGTGTGTCTCCCATGGGGTTTGGAACTTGGGCATGGGGCACCAAAATGATTTTTGTCAAGAAGCTTGAGTGAGCAAAGACAGAAGCTTGAGGCACCAAAATGATACGAGTGGCTAAAGAAGAAGAAAAAAAAAATAAAAAATGGACCCTACTGCCTCGGTTCAGGCTCCAACCGAGGCAGTAAAGGGAGAGAAACGATTTCGGTTGTTAGAACCGAGGCCTAATCGTATTATTATATGTCCCGTTTTAAAACCGAGGCATAAAGTCCACTGCTTTTTACCTCGCCCGAATATGCCTCGGTTCAGGAACCGGTGCCTATCAGCGAAAATAACCGCTGTCGTTTCCCTTTACTGTACTAGTGTATTGTAAAATCAGTTGGCACCAACTTTCTCCGTAAAAGCTTCGGTTAAATATTGTTGGATTTTGTTTTATACATTGTAACATTTTTTTTAACATTGGAAGGTTACTAATGTGTGCTTTATATATATATTTTTTTTACTTTTTCCTCAAGATAAGGAGGGTTAATTCCATCATAGAATATATATAAATAGACTTTCATTTGCTTTTCTAAAACATAGAACACTTTTCTCTCATTCTTCTTTTCTCTTAATTTCATTCTTTCTCTTTTTTTTCTTCCTAAAAATATCCTGGTTTATTTTCTACTCCTTTTAGAGTTCCTCGCTAGTTTTGGATCTCAGAAAATCTTTGTTCGTATATTTTGTCAATTTTTCTACAACAATCTTAACACTAGTAAAA
Organism: Vigna umbellata; assembly: GCF_029865625.1. Lineage (NCBI taxonomy): Eukaryota > Viridiplantae > Streptophyta > Magnoliopsida > Fabales > Fabaceae > Vigna > Vigna umbellata. Next base: position 21,435,250 of record NC_142165.1, on the reverse strand, counting down.
AAAGGATTTTAACTCACACATTTGACATCGGTTTAGTTGTAATTGAAGCAAAAAATGGTGCGGTGACAATTTTCTAATTATCACAAAAGTATATAACTCTGTTCAAAAAGAACCGATGCCTAAAACTGACGCGGTGACATTTTTGTAATTATTGCAAAGGTATATACCTCGGTTCAAAAATAACCGATGCCTAAAACTAACGCGGTGACATTTTTGTAATTATCGCAAAAGTCTACGACCTTAGTTATTTAGAGGACCGAGGCATAAAATAACTGAATTTTTATTTTATTTTTTTGAGATGGTTTAGGCAGCGGTTCTTTATAAAACCGATGACACAGACCCTTATTGCCTCGGTTAAAAAAAATAACCAAGGTAATAACATGTTTTTAGGGTTATATTTCGCAAACATAGTCTCTTGCACATTTGAAACATTTGTAATCTCCTTTGCGTCGCTGCTCTCTCCATGCCTTCCAGACCATCATCTTCCATTTCTTTCATTTTTTTCTTTCGTTTTTTCGTTTATTAATTGTTTCTCTGTCATTGTCTTTCATTTTTATTGATTAATTTTGTGCGCATGTGCTCTTTGGATGTTTATTTCGTTTTGTTTCACATAGAAGCCACCTTCAACCTTCAAGTTTTTGTAACATGTTTTCGTTTTGCAAATTTTCAAAAAAAAACATTTTTTTTGTAAAAATAGAAAACGATTAACCGGAGTGAAAGTTAGAGTCTTTTTAAGATTTACAATGCAAATATTTTTTAAACTTCAGATTACAGGTCTGCTTCTGGGTTTGTGTTCTTGTGTATATGCTATGGAATGTTTGCAAAAATGAAAAAATTCTTTTTAAAAAAAAATTATTTTAGATAGCGATTCTAGTAAGAACCAGGGCAAAAAAAGGGTCTATTGCCTCGGTTCTGGACCCCAACCGAGGTCATAGACCCTTAAATTAATTATTTTTAAGGGTTTACAGCCTCGATTCAAATCAAAATCGAGGCAATAGACATATTTTTTATTTGCTTTACTGCTTCGGGTTTTTTGAACCGAGGCAAAATCATAAGTTTTTTACTTTGGTTTTTGAACCAAGATCAAAAGTCCAGACTTTTTACCTCGCTTGAATATATCTCGGTTCTGTAACCGCTGTCATAAACCTAAAACAACCGAGGCAATAGCCCTTCGACAATTGGGTTTTTGTCTTGGTCTGTAACAATTTTTATAGTGATTTATGGTTCCCATTTTGCATGTTGAATTGTTACATTGTAGTTTAGACATTGTGGTCCCGAATTTTGTTTGTTGAATTGTTTATCAGCTGTAGTGGTCCCCTGTCTGTGAGTGTTTCGTTAGTGGGGATGTTACTTTGTTCCCTGTCTGTGTCGGTGTGAGTGTTTAGTTAGTGAGTGAGTGTTTCCGTAGTGGTAGGACTGTAATATTCGAAACATTTGTTAACCCCCATAATGTATAGGTTATAAAAGCAACTTGTTCATATGGATGAGGAACGTATTAAGGTGGTGGTCCACCATTGTGAAAATTTTGTCAGTTATGATAATGGGAAGTTAAAATTTGAAGGAGAGATAGCAGAATGGTCTTATGATCCAGACTTGTGGAGCTATTTTGGCATAGTAGCCTCAGTCAAAGAATTAGGTCATATGGACATCAAAGAATTATGGTACGGTTTAGGAGGTCAGTCTGTGGACCTAGATAGGTTAGAATTATTAACTGATGATAGGGGTGTCATGCACATGTTGAACATTGCTAGGTTAAATGATGAAGTTCATCTGTATGTGGTTCATAATATGATGGAACCAGAAATAATAGAAATGATTGATTGGGTTGGTGGTCAAGTTGATGATGAAGGTGATGTTGCAACACAAGTGGAGGAGGTTGAGGTTGTTGGTGATGGTCAACTTGGAACAGAAATGGTGGAGGGTGAGGGGGATGCCCATGAGGGTGATGGTGAGGTCCATACTGAAGTTGGAACATAAATGGTGGAGGGTGAGGGGGATGCCCATGATGGTGATGGTCAGGATCATACTGCAGTAGGAACAAAAATGGTTGAGGGTCAGGGTGATGCCCATGAGGGTGAAGGTGATGGGTATGAGGGTGATGGTGAGGATCATAGTGATGTTGGTACAAAAATGGTTGAGGGTGAGGGTGATGCCCATGAGGGTGATGGTCAGGATGTTGACGTCCATGAGGTTGAGGATGGTGAGGTCCATCATGTAGAGGAAGCTGAGGTACATGATGTAGATGATTTTGAGTTAGAGGATTTAGGAGAGGATGATGATGTAGAGGACAGTGAGGGTGATGATGTACATGAGGCAGAGATTGAGAACGAAGATGTAAGTGTGAGTGAAGGAAGTCTAATTGATGTCAGTGTGCATTGTGACATTGGGACTTCTAAAGGAAATGTGGGAGAACAAGCTTTCAGTGCATTACTTGAGTCTGAACGGTCAACAGATAATGAATTTATTCATGATGTCTGTGGGTTGTCTGACAATGAGTGGCTATTAGAGGAGTTGATTAGTGGATCAGATAGTGAGGACAATGATGGGTCGACTAAGATAAGGTTTCCCACTTTTAGTATGCCTAAAATTTTGGTGGGTTATAAATGGGAAGTAGGAACCTATTTTGCTGAGAAAAATGAATTCACAGATGCCATAAGGACTTATGCACTAAGTAATGGGAGAAGTTTAAAATTTATTAAGAATGACAAGAAAAGGATTTCTGTGAAGTGCTTGGGTGGAAGAGGAAATTGTAAATGGTATGCGTATTATTCCTTTAGGACTGATGTCAGTGCATGGCAACTGAGAAAAGTGTTTGATGTTCACAACTGTAATAGAGATTTCAATGTATAGTTGATGACTTCAAAGTGGTTGAGTCAAAGGATAGAGAAAACTGTGAGAGAAAATCCTACAATGAAGGTCATGGACATTAGGGACAAAGTTACTAGGAAATGGAATGTAGGAATTTCAAGAAATATGGCTTTTAGGGCAAGAGCAATGGCAAAATATAAGGTTGAAGGATCATTCAAAGATCAATATAGAAGACTTCACGATTATGGTCATGAGCTGCTGAAAACAAATCCAGGTACAACAGTACAAATTAAAGTTGATAACAGTAATGGTGAGGTCATATTCCAAAGATTTTATGCATGCTTGAAGGCATGCAAGGATAACTTCATTTGTTGTAGACCTATTATTGGCTTGGATGGATGCTTTCTAAAAAGCAAGTATGGAGGGGAGTTACTAACAGCAGTGGGAAGAGATGGAAACGACCAAATGTTGCCCATAGCATATGCTATTGTTGAGGTAGAAAACAAAGACTCCTGGACTTGGTTCTTGGAGCACCTTATTGAGAACCTTGGTGGGGCAGCTGTATGTGCAGGATGCACATTTATTTCAGACCAACAAAAGGTCAGTCAATGTTCAATATCTTGTACATATAACTGAATATCTTCATTAAACAAATGTTAATTAAAATATCTTGAATATGTCAAGGTCTTTTGCCAGCTATCCAAGATCTTCTACCTGGTGTAGAACAAAGATTTTGTGTTAGGCATTTATATTCAAACTTCAGAAAAAAATTTCCTGGAAAAAACCTTAAACGTCTCATGTGGCGGGCAACAACAACCACACACCCACAACAATGAGAGGCTGAAATGAGGAATATTAAAGACATCAATTTAGACGCATTTAAATATCTGCTTGCCATCCCACCTAGGTATGTATTAAGTTTTATAATTATTAAGTCTTATAATTATTTAAATATTTGCTTGCCATGACACATAATTGACTAGTTATATTCACTTATCCCAGGTTTTGGTCAAGATCTACACCTCTAGATCACAATGTGACACTCTTGTGAACAACATGTGTGAGGGCTTTAATAGTGTGCTAGTTGATAGTAGGTCTAAGCCTATTATTAGCATGTTAGAAGACATAAGGATTTACATAATGAAGAGATGGGTGCCAACATGACTATTTGTTCAATTTGGCTTCCAAACTAATTTCCTAAAAATTATTTTAGACAGCATGTAAATAAAAGCTTCAAGTTAGAACAATTTAGGATGATTTTAGAAACTCGAAGAACTCCATTAAAAAAAAATTACATGATTAAATAGCTAAATCAGAATTCATGCAGTTCACGAATTTCTAAAATTTTGTATTCATTAAATCCAGTCGTAGAAACCAGATAGAAACGCGGTCTCTCAGTCAAAGTCTACGTTTGAAGTATCATAAGTCTTCAATGTATTCTCTGAAAGGAAAGATGTGGTCCCTTAGGATTATATATTGAGTCTGTGTTGTTTAAAAATCAATATATATATAACTTGGAATTGGTTGCACTTGAATTGAATGAGAAACAGTTTGGACATGATGAGCAGAGAGAGAACATTGTTGGTGGTACTTTTACTTATTCTAATCCACCATATTTGTGCTACCAAGGACCACCAAGAACACCTTTGTCCCCCTTCTTCCTGCGGCTACATCACCAACATCACTTATCCATTTCGATTACAAGGCCACCCAGAGAATTGTGGTGACGAAAGGTACGAGCTTGGTTGTCAGAATAATGTTACTGTGTTGTATCTGAACTCTGCACAATTCCATGTTCAGGCAATCAACTACGACAACTACACCGTGAGAGTGGTTGACCCTGCTCTTCAACACCACAACTGCTCCTCCCTTCCTCTTCGTTCCCTCTCTCGCTCCAATTTCTCTGATACTTACACTGACTCCGCGGATCTATACATAGCCAGTCTATATCTGTATCTAAATGGGGAATCTCTGAGTTTCGAGCATATAGTGTTTCTGAACTGTAACCATTCGGTGAGAGAGAACGGGAAGTATGTGGAGAGTGGTGAGTGCGTGAAGTGGGACTCAAAAGGCTATGCATATGCAGTTGGTGGAGACCTAAAAGCTGAGGACTTAGAAGTTGGGTGTGACGTGAAGCTTGTTGCTCCCACATCGTTCGGGACTTTCAATAAGCATTCATACGCTGCCATTCACAGGGCTCTCGCCTATGGATTTGAGATCTCTTGGATAAACCTCGCCTGTCAGAATCATTGTCCTAAAGATTTTTGCGATTTCAACTCTTCTAGCCAGACGCTTGTTTGCGATCCATTTGGTGCGTCGTATATTATTAACTTCGTCTACTTTTCGTGCTAAATTAAATTAATATTTTATTTAATTAAAGCATAATTTTGTTTATATTTTTTATCTTTATTTGATACTCGTTTTTTTTATAGGAGGCACACAATTAGTAATTTCTACCTATCTGAATTTATTGTGATCATCCCTTGAAAAAATTAAAATGTTTTGATCCTTTTAACTTGCCACATTTTATTGTATTCCATTGCTTTACCCATTCACTTCACTTTCTATAATAACAATCTTTGTACGATTATTCTAATTTTGTCTACTTTTCATGTTAAATTAAATCATTTATGTTTTTTATTTCTTTAATTGATACTCGATTGTCTTCAATTAACATTTTACATAATTATACATATTCAAGTTATTAGGAAAATCATATTTCATCCACTTTTTGAGAATTTTTTGAAACAAAGTTTGAATCATTTATGTTAATAATTCAACGAACTTTTAGAAAGAAATATAATATTTTTATCTTTTATATTTTACATGCATTTATAAGAACTTCTGCATTAAATTAACATTTATTATTTTAAAATAAATGAAAAGCTTTTAAACTTGTTTACCGCTATTAATAACTGTTGAGATAATCAGAATCCTAAAGTTGATGTTTTGTTTCATTTCAGACATAACGGCATTACAATTGTCACCGGTGTTACCTGGTAAGATCTTATCATCTTAATTTCTCAATACTTTAATTACAAGAGGAGTAGAGCTTTTAACAATGATTAAAATAGACTTTTTAACAGTAGTTTTAAAATTATCATTAGTAGAAATGCTATTCAAATAATAGAACATTTGGTCACGGTTAAAGATACAATCGTCTGTCACTAGTAAAAAAACGGGAAACTAACACGTCATATACGCTTCGGTTACACAAAATCCGAAGCGTAAAAGACTATATGCCTCAGTTACAACTTGACCCGAGGTCGAATGGTAATACTGTCTCGGTTAGAAGCAGACCCGAGACCTATACATATGTCCGAGGATACAACTTTTTTGAAAAAGCGCTATTGCCTCGGGTTACCCAGACGACCGCTGCCTATACAGTTACTACCTATACTCTGAACCTTTTCATATTTTCACACTCGAACAACATCTTATTTCTCGGTGCTCTCCCTTCCCCTCTGTGCTCTCCCATTCTTCCCATTGCCGTGCACAGTCCAGACGACCGCCGCTGCCTCCAGACGACCGCCGCTGCAGATCTGCCGCTCCAGATCCGCCGTCGCTGCTGCCGCTCCAAATCCGCCACCGCTCCAGATCTGCCGTTGTCGCTGCTGCCTCAGCCATTCTTCCCCTCCGCGAGTGATTGGAAACCCTAAGGGAGCTTCTTGGTTCTTCTGCTTGTTGTCAAATCTACTCTTGTTCTTCTGCTTCTTCTTCATATCTGGTTTTGGATTTTTAGTTTTGGGATTTTCTGGTTTTGGATTTTCTGGTTTTGGGATTTTCTTGTTGCAGAAAAGCAATTTCACTTGCACCACTCAACCGTCAGAGCCACTTCTCGGGTTGAAGGTTTACACATGATCCGGCAATGGGAATTCTCTGTGACATGAAAATTGATTTTTGGATCTGAAGAGCACGGTTCCATTGTGTACTAAAATCTGAGAAAAAAAAAATATAATGTTTCGGTTCTTAGATAACCGAGGCATAATTCTGTACTGTTTTATCTCGACATCTGACCAAGACATAAAACGTGTCCTTTTTACCTCGTCCATGTATGCATCGGTTCTACAACCGATGCCTATAAGAAAAACTAACCGGTGTATTTCTTTATTATTGTACTAGTGTGTATACTTTTCTTAATATTTGTTCTGAATTGATTAGGGATAAAAAATAAAGGTGTTCTTATCTAAATTTGTTTAAATTATTTTTATTGTATAGTAAAATGAATAAAAGTATGAGTAATATTTAATATTTTTAAATTTAATGGAGAGAGGTGTGTATATACATCAATGCTCAAAGTTGTCTATGTTTTAAATTAATGAAACATTTTTAATGTATTAGGTAATTAAAAAAATTATTTATATTATTTTCTTTAATCATTTGTTACATTTCACCAAAAAACTCTTCTTTTACTATTACATTGTTTAGCATTCTCTCGCAAGACCTATTCGATGTCTATTAAATTCACTAAATTTTTTAGGATACTTTATCTTTTATTTGTAACTTCAATTATACATTTTTTTTCTTTTGATTTTCTTCATAAGAATTACATTTTAAAAAACGCAAAACCTCCACTTTATAGAATTAAATTGTGTGAATCCGTGGTTTATAAGATAAACTAAAAAATTTATCATTCCTTTTATTTTTTTTAATTTCATTTCATTTGAAGAGTTCTTAATTTTTATTCTCTCATTCAATGATTCAACTCGTTATAAATCTATTAAATTCACTAAAATTCTTGAAGCGCTTTCACTCTTAGCATTTAAAAAATATTAAATATTAGTTATCATGAAATTTCAGGATATATATGATTGTTATTTAATTATGTTTTCAAATATGTATAATTTTTATTTAATTATTATTTAAAAAAATAATAAATATTGTACTTATCATGAAATTTTAAATAATAAATATGTATTCTTTGTTGTGATTTTTCTAAGAAAAACATTTAATTAATATTTAAAACATTGTGAGAATTGGCTACAAATATATTATTATTTGATGAGGTTGAAGATAAGATACAACTTTTATACCTAATTAATAAAAATGAGACGTATACGTTTTTCTTACAAGATAGAGATAAGTATAGCCAGATTCACATTCATCTTATCATATGAAAGTCTTTTAAGTATGTTATTTAAGACCTTGTTTTACGTAAATTTACGTCAAACCTAACACTTGACATAAACCTTTTGTACTTTTCTTAAAAAAAATTGAACAACCATCACAAAACACCCATAACAATCTTGAATGACAAAATGACAATATAAGGAAATATATAGCACTTACACACTTAGACCCACAAAAACACTAATACAATCGAAGCTTTCATCACGAAACATTCATATTCACCTCAAAAACCCTATAAGCAACAAAGAGAGACATTATTGTTTATGAATTCATGTCGAATTGATCTCTTGATAAAAATATATAATATATCATTTAAAGTGGCTTGTGTGATTGCTTATCTCCATCATGAGTATGAATGCAAATTTTGCATTTTGATATAAAACCCCATAATATGTTATTCGATGAAAACTTTATCTCAAAGGTTTCTAACTTTGGATTAGCAAAGTTATATTCAACAGATAATAACATAGTCACAAAGATGGCAACAAGAGGAACCATTATATGCCTCCATAATTGTTCTACAATAATATTGGAGGAATATCTCATAAAGCTAATGTTTATAGCTTCATAATGTTGTTGATGGAGATGACAAGCAAAAGGAAGAATCTAAATTCCCGTGTAGAAAAAATCAAGTCAACTTTAGTTTTCACTTTGGATTATAATCATATTAGAGAAGAGGAAAATAAAGATATAAAAGATGGGATGTAATATGGGAGGCACTAATTTAGAAAACAAGGACTACAAGATGGGATGTAAGCTAGAAATTCCTTGAAAGTGCATAATTTGGTGTTGCTAAGGAAAGATGGTGGCAAGGTGATAGTGGAAGATAGCAAATGGTTGTAAATGTTGATCGAATCACTTGATTCCATAATCAAACAAGTTTATCTTAGGTTTAGGTTAGGAAACAAGGATGTTTTGGTCAAGATAAGTGCATACAATTATCATTACGAGGACAAAGATGCTTTTGAAATAGCTTTAAAAAGAGTGACAACTATTGACACTTTAATAGTAGTAAATAAGCCCATTGAGGCACGGAAAGAAATACATTGAGTGACAACTATTGACACTTTAATTGTTATATTACCAATGAATTTCTCTCCATCCGTAATGTTGTGTTTTCTTGGTATTATTTAATGTTATTTACCTAAGATAAAAAGATTATGATTTGCAGATTTGAGGTATGGAAATACGTTCTAAGGGTTAGAGGAACACAAACTGAAGCTAATTTGCTTTTTCTTTTGACAATCTCATTGAATTAGGTCTTAGCACATATTAATCTTACTGAGAAATTCATTTATAGATGACAATGTCATAATTGAGTTTATTAATAGTTGTTTATGCTAGACATTGAATTTACTTTCTTTGAATGTTAAATGGATATGTAAAGTTTCGATTTATGAATGAAAATTTACTTTTTAACAAATACTTTATTATATTACATTACCAGTGTAACTACACATGTAAAATTTCTTGCAGGCATGCTTACTGGTATGGCCGCTTACAAAATTTTGTTTGGATTGCCATTCTTAATTGTGATTTTCATATGTAAATGGAGGAAAAGACATTCATCAATGTATGAAAATATTGAAAATTACCTTGAACAAAATCACTTAACACCTATCAGATACTCATACAAGGAAATTAAGAAGATGACGGGAAGTTTCAAAGAGAAGTTAGGTGAAGGAGGATTTGGCTCTGTGTTTAAGGCAAAGTTACGGAGCGGACCTTCTGTGGCAATCAAAATGTTAGGTAAAGCCAAAGGAAATGGACAAGATTTTATCAATGAAGTTGCAACTATCGGAAGAATACATCATCAAAATGTGGTACAATTAATTGGATTTTGTGTTAGTGGCTCAAAGCGCGCTCTTGTTTATGAATTCATGCCCAATGGATCTCTTGATAAATTTATATTTTCAGGAAATGAAAATACAGATTTTAGCTATGAAAAAATATATAAGATATCGATTGGAGTAGCTCGTGGAATTGCTTATCTCCATCATGGATGTGAGATGCAGATTTTGCATTTTGATATCAAACCCCATAATATCTTATTGGATGAAAACTTCATCCCAAAGGTTTCTGACTTTGGATTAGCAAAGTTATATCCAATAGATAATAGCTTAGTCACAATGACACAAGCAAGAGGAACCATTGGATATATGGCTCCAGAATTGTTTTACAATAATATTGGAGGAATATCCAACAAAGCTGATGTTTATAGTTTCGGAATGTTGTTGATGGAGATGGCTAGTAAGAGGAAAAATCTAAATCCCAATGCAGAACACTCAAGTCAACTTTACTTTCCCCTTTGGATATATGATCATATTAGAGAAGAGGAAGATATAGATATAAAGGATTTGAGCGAAGAGGAAAAGCTAATAGTAAAGAAAATGATCATAATTGCACTTTGGTGTATACAGTTAAAACCAAAGGATCGTCCCTCAATGAACAGAGTTGTAAAAATGCTTGAAGAAGACATTGAAGATTTGGAAATACCTCCAAAACCTACTTTATATCCTAATGAAATGATTTTAGAGGATCAAACAACCAGTTCTATCTAAACAATTTTGAAAGAATTCATCTAGTAGTGATTGAATAAAGGAAATTGCAGGTTGCGGGATTGCGGGAAAAAAGAGATTGAGAGTTCGCATTGCATATTGGTGAAAAATTAGAAAAGGGAGAAGCAAGTGAAATGTTATATTTGTAGTTCTTTAATTAATGATAAATATGTTTTGATATCTACAATTCTACTACTGCAATTTATTGTACCTGTTATTTGAATAATAGATGTAAATATTTTTTAAATAATATGCTTTCTATAGTAGTGTAGTGCAAACTTCTTATTAATCCATGTAAAGTAAATTAATTGAATCATTTGATAAAGTATATTATTTGAAATGCACACCTGTGTGAAGTTGTATAGCTTGTCATTTTACAGATAGTTGTAACTAATAAAATTATGCTCAACCAATTAATCAGTCGACCATAGTATAGTAAGTCATTTTACTAATTTTCATTTTGGATAAATTTTAAATTTTTATCATAATAACTAGTTTAGGGTCTCATAGCTTTTTTAATATATGTAATTTCCTTCAAGTAGAAACTGAACACAACCTCGATCTCTACCGCTGTGGACTCCATGGAAAAATTTATATATTTTTCAATTGAGTTACTATTATTTAATTTTTCTGTTATACTGTGTCTTTACTTCGTTTAGATGTCTTCATATATTATTTTATAATAATATTAAATAACATAATTTTGTAATTAACATAATAATTGACTTTTTGCATAGGGGTAAATGAAATCAATAAGGAACATAAGCTTAAAGTATGCAAGTGATGAAGTGAGATTAACGAGTAATCGTGATGGTTTGCGCTATGTGATTTAGGTTTGATAATTTGCAATCATTGTTTTTATTACTTTATTTTTATCTTTTATTAGTATTTTTATTATTACAATTAAGGTTTTTATTCAATAAATTGAAAAATATAAATATTTGGTTTGCATTTGTAAAAATATTGTATAGATAATTGGAAGTCAATGAAAATTGAAAAATATCTAAAACATTTAGTTATCAACTTATTGAGTTACATCAATTACAAAAATAAAACACGAATAACTAAAGATAGAAAAATATCACAAAATAATCAATTGTAAAAATCAAGGACAAATTTTAAGTTCAGTCTAATTTTTGAACGAACTCGTTCAGATCTTATAAACAAGAAACTTGAGAGAGTTAGAAAAACTCACCATTGGAGATATGAAAATAACTCTAAAAAAGATACGATAAAGAGATCAATTTAGGCAAAAAAATCTTGAATGATAAAACTTAAATTTTATGAGAATAAATCTAAGATTTGGAATGCAATTAAATTGATGAAAATACTTATGATAAAGACTTTAATAAGTTAGATTTCATGTACCAAATTAATATGAAAACACTAAATAAATTATCATGTAGTTAAGATTGAGAACAGAGTAAAAGAATAATGAAAAGGAAATATATTGAATAACATAAATTATAAAGAATTAAGATACATTACTCTCAACCTCCAATCTCCAACCTCCATGAATAAGGAAGTTATATTTACTTCTAGACTTCTATGAGTCAAGTCTAGAAGATAACATGCTAGGATGTATGCCTTAAACTGCTTTGATTTAAGTTAACTCATGTATGTTATGTGCTTGATATGATGCATGCTTTTATATAATTAGTTCACCCTTGCTTGTTTGTGTGCTTGTTGTATGTGTTTTCTTTTGCAATGATCATCCACTTGGATGTGAGCAGAGGAAGATGAGGTTTCTTTGGAGGCAACATTGGAGAGAAATGAAGATGATGTTGCAGCTTAGACTCACTAGGAATTCTTAGTTCCCTTATGTCCTTTTGAAGAACCTTGTTATGTTTTAAGTTTCAAATCCTGGACATATTTTGGAATACTCTAGTGCTTGAAGTTTTAATTTCTTAGTAAATTCTGGAAGACTGTAATCCTATAATACTTTAAGTACATCTCTTAACTGCTTTCTAATATTATAAATTGGGGATGTCTTTGCATATATATATCTGCTATATATTTGGGATGTCACAATAAAGACTTTAATAGATTAGATTTCATGTACCAAATTAATATGAAGACACTAAATAAATTATCATGTAGTTAAGATTGAGAACAGAGTAAAAAAAATAATGAAAAGGAAATATATTGAATAACATAAATTATAAAGAATTAAGATACATTACTCTCAACCTCCAATATCCAACCTCCAATATCCAACCTCCATGAATAAGGAAGTTATATTTACTTCTATGAGTACTAAAAGAATAATAACGAAGAATAACTTTAGTCTCCAAAAATCAAGTTCCCACTCTCTTCCAAAAGGGAGTTAATTTTTTAACTCTAAAATCTTCTATTTAAAGATTTTCCTAATTAGATTAAACTTATGTACTTAAATTTATAATTGAAATAATCAATACTATTGATAAATAATTCTATTGATAACTTTGAATTATCTAATTTTGTTGATAATTCTTAGATTTTAAGATGTCTACTTCTCAGCATAATATAAATCAAATACTTATTTTTTCCAAATTTATTAAATAAAACTTTAATTATCAAAATAAATAATAATAAAATATCAATAAAAAATAAAAATAAACATAATAAAAATATAATAAAGATAATTATCATATCGTAAAATCATAGGTTAGCAGCGAGTGTGCTTTAAGTCGATCCTAAAGTTAACGTTTCAAAAAAGTGAAGAGATAGGTTACAGATTTCATAAACGGTTGGTTACAATTATGGGTTCTTGGTGTGGAAAGAAAGAATATTGAAGCCATCTTGAATCTAAGATTTTTCTTGTTTTATTTTACCATATGGTTTTTGATGTTATTACACAAAAGAGAATATATATATATATATATATATATATATATATATATATATATATATATATATAAAAGTAAATAAAAGTCATAATATCACTCCTAAATATATGTATATCAAATAATATTTATAATTATGTTTATAAATAAATTAAAAATAAATCTCTTAATTAAAAATAAATCTCTTAATTAAAAATAAAATAAATAATCATAATAATATTTTAATAAAAGATAATGGATTAAGTTAGAGGCAGAGCTACACACAGCTAAACGTAAAAGTTATGAATAATGAGGAAAATGAATTTTGTTGATTATTCCATTCGATATGCAGCATGTTGAATGGAAATTTATTGGTTTGGTAAGGGAACCCCATTTTATTGTGTTGACTTTGACAGCAGTACAAGAAGAAGAACATTGAATAACAGTGCTAACAAACAAAATAAAGAAAAAAGTAATGGTGAAGGGGTTATTTAGAAGAAAGTGAGTATTTTGATTTTGTGTCTAATTAATAAGGCTCAAGTTGGGAGTCATAAGTAGCACCAGACTTCCAGTTAGCAGGAATAGGGATTTTGATTTTTGATTATTAAATGCATGCTTTTAAACTATAAGAAAGTCAGTGGTTTGGTTTTGGGTCAAAACCGAAAGGTATGTATGTGGAAAAAATATATTGGAGGGCAGACCTTTAACATGCTGTATGTTATGCCCATACATTGTTATTTTATGATTTAATAATGAGATGAATTAGTGTGGCTTGTATTAGATACTGTACTGATAGGTCCTCCCAACATATTCGACGTCCGCCCAAGGTGGAACGTCCGCCCCAGAATCTGGACCAAGTGTCCAACAAGCGGCCAATCATTTAGGAAGCGGACGTCCGCCCAAGGTTGTCACGTCCGCCCAATAATCTGGACCGAGCGTCCAGACATTCAGAACCGGACGCCTACCCAAAGTAGAACGTCCGCCCGAGATTGGACGTCCGCTCAAGGTGGAACGTCCGCACAAGAATCCGGACCGAACGTCCACCGAGCGACCAATCATTTAGGAAGCGGACGTCCGCCAAAGGTTGGCATGTCCGCCCAATAATCTGGACCGAGCGTCCAGCCATTCCAGAGGCAGGCGTCCGCCCAAGGTGGCACGTCCGGACGCCCGCCCAACCGACCCCCACTTTGTTGATTACACGGTTAAATGCTAATGACACATTAAAGTAGAACGTCCGCCCGAGATTGGACGTCCGCTCAAGGTGGAACGTCCGCACAAGAATCCGGACCGAACGTCCACCGAGCGGCCAATCATTTAGGAAGCGGACGTCCGCCAAAGGTTGGCACGTCCGCCCAATAATCTGGACCGAGCGTCCAGCCATTCCAGAGGCAGGCGTCCGCCCAAGGTGGCACGTCCGGACGCCTGCCCAACCGACCCTCACTTTGTTGATTACACGGTTAAATGCTAATGACACATTAAAGTCCTTAATGAAGATTAAGGTATTATTGGGCCGTTTCCAGGCCCCCAAAAGGTAAAAGCCCATTACAATCAGTATAAATAAAGGTCTCAGGTATGATTTCAAGACGGATTGCTTAGAACGCAACACATGCATGCATTATAGAACGCTCTGTCATATTACTGACTTGAGCGTCGGAGTGCCTTTAGCAGGTACCCGGCCCCCCGGCTTGGAAGCTTGGAGCTGCGTCTGGAGCAGGAGGGCGTCCGCCCGGCTAGGAGTATGGAGCTGCGTCTGGAGCAAGAGCGCGTCCGTCCGCCTTTGCCCGCCCGCCAGTTTAGCTTGCTTCGGTTCGTGGGATTCAGCAGTGTCCGCCCGGTCCATGCACCTTCGCCGTCCGTCCGCCCGTCTTCGACAAGTAAGCTTGTGTGTTTTAACAGGGTCCTCACCGACTCAGTCGAAACATTTGGCGCCCACCGTGGGGCCGAGGGATTTCAAATACCCAGTGGTGACCACGAGAGATGTGAGCATCCGGCCCCCATTCTCAGCCATCCGACCTCAAGTATTGACATCCGCCGTCCGTCCATTTGGCCTTCAAGGTACGGATTCTAAATTTTACCAATTAGCCTTTCTGCCCAGGTACATAGCCAAATTTGGCCGTTCGGCCTCAACTATCGGATACTAAGTCCCCATCATATTCTCGGCCGTTCGGCCTCAACACAATCCCGGTCACTCGACCTTAACTCCCAGACCGGCCTCAGACAAGGTTGGCGTCCGCCGTCCGGCCATTTGGCCTCCAAGGTACGTTATTCTACCACCCGGCCATTTCGGCCTTAGGTACTCAACCAAATTTGGCATCCAGGATGTGGTCATCCGGCCGCAACTGTCGACCGTGTCAACTCCACTCCTGGAGGTCGAGAATGAGTCTCGTCCATCATGGATCAAAGGGCGCTCGTACATCCGCCCTCAGCGAGCGTTCGCCTGTCAGGCTTCAATTAGCGCTCGTCAATTAGGCTTCAAAGAGCGCTCGCCCATTCGGCCTCATCGACCGACCGTTCGGGCCAGCATCCAATAACGCTCGTCCTTACGGCTAAAAGAGCGCTCGTCCAACGGACCTCAACGTACGCTCGTCCCGCCGGCCTCAACGAGCGCTCGACCGTCCGGCCTCATCAAGCGTTCGACCACACGAACCAAATGTTTGGACGTTCAGCCTCAGAATCAACCGTTCACCATTCGGCCTTTCGATTCTACAAAAGCATGTCCGGCCTCGAACTTTCCGTCGTTCGTCCAAAATTACTCGGACGTTCGCCCAGAACCGTCCGGCCATTGGGCCCCCAGGTATGTATTGGATTTCTACTATTCGGCCGTTTGGCCTTAGGTACGTGGCCAAATTTGGCATGCAACATGCGACCGTCCGGCCAGGAACCTTCGGTCGTTCGTCCAAAGTTACTAGGACATCCGTCCCCGACCGTCCGCCCAATCGCCATCCAGATACCGGGCCGTCAGGACTCTACCATCCGTCCTTTGTGGCGTCAAGGGTTCAGGCACCCAACGAACGATCACTCGGGAGTGCTTTCGGAACAATCCTTCTCATCCAAGTATCTTCAGTCGACCGGTTCACCTTACAAGGTATGAACACTTTCTTTAAACTGGAAATTCGATCATGTTTTCCTAGTAATGCAGGTTACCCGCAATAATTGCACGAGTGCATACCGCCCCATTAAGACCAAGTTGGCGAAAAAGAGCGTTCCACCGAAAACGACTCTCAACTTGGTTGGGCTCCGAACGAAGAGGCGTCCGCCCCATTAAGACCAAGTTGGCGAAAAAGAGCGTTCCACCGAGAACGACTCTCAACTTGGTTGGGCTCCGAACGAAGAGGCGTCCGCCCCATTAAGACCAAGTTGGCGAAAAAGAGCGTTCCACCGAGAACGACTCTCAACTTGGTTGGGCTCCGAACGAAGAGGCGTCCGCCCCATTAAGACCAAGTTGGCGAAAAAGAGCGTTCCACCGAGAACGACTCTCAACTTGGTTGGGCTCCGAATGAAGAGGCGTCCGCCCCATTAAGACCAAGTTGGAAAAAGAGTGTTCCACCGAGAACGACTCTCAACTTGGTTGGGCTCCGAACGAAGAGGCGTCCGCCACATAAAGACCAAATTGGCGAAAAAGAGTGTTCCACCGAGAACGACTCTCAACTTGGTTGGGCTCCGAACGCAGAACCGTCAGGTATCAACAGACTCGGCCATCAAGCCTCAACACTAGGTCGTCTGCCATCAACAGTGATCGTTCAGGTACTTAGCCAAATCTGGCATTATACTTTCAACCGTCCGGCAAGTTGGCCTCTAAGGCCGTCCGGCATCAACCGTGATCGTTCAGGTACTTAGCCAAATCTGGCATTACACTTTCAACCGTCCGGCATTAACCGTGATCGTTCAGGTACTTAGCCAAATCTGGCATTCAACATTCAACCGTCCGGCAAGTTGGCCTCTAAGGCCGTCCGGCATCAACCGTGATCGTTCAGGTACTTAGCCAAATCTGGCATTACACTTTCAACCGTCCGGCATTAACCGTGATCGTTCAGGTACTTAGCCAAATCTGGCATTCAACATTCAACCGTCCGGCAAGTTGGCCTCTAAGCCCGTCCGGCATCAACCGTGATCGTTCAGGTACTTAGCCAAATCTGGCATTACACTTTCAACCGTCCGGCATTAACCGTGATCGTTCAGGTACTTAGCCAAATCTGGCATTCAACATTCAACCGTCCGGCAAGTTGGCCTCTAAGGCCGTCCGGCATCAACCGTGATCGTTCAGGTACTTAGCCAAATCTGGCATTCAACATTCAATCGTCCGGCAAGTTGGCCTCTAAGGCCGTCCGGCATCAACCGTGATCGTTCAGGTACTTAGCCAAATCTGGCATTCAACATTCAACCGTCCGGCAAGTTGGCCTCTAAGGCCGTTCGGCATCAACCGTGATCGTTCAGGTACTTAGCCAAAACTGGCATTCAGTAATCGATCAACCGGCCGCCCGTAACTTAGCCAAATCTGGCATTTAGTAATCGATCAACCGGCCGCCCGTAACTTAGCCAAATCTGGCATTCCGTAATCAATCAACTGGCCGCCCGTAACTTAGCCAAATCTGGCATTCAGTAATCAATCAACCGGCCGCCCGTAACTTAGCCAAATCTGGCATTCAGTAATCAATCAACCGGCCGCCCGTAACTTAGCCAAATCTGGCATTCAGTAATCAATCAACCGGCCGCCCGTAATTTAGTCAAATCTGGCATTCAGTAATCAATCAACCGGCCGCCCGTAACTTAGCCAAATCTGGCATTCAATAATCAATCAACCGGCCGCCCGTAACTTTGCCAAATCTGGCATTCAGTAATCAATTGACCGGCCGTCCATAACTTAGCCAAATCTGGCATTCAGTAATCGACCGGCCGCCCATGGCCTCGTTATAATTTAGCCAAACATGGCATGCACAATCAACCGTCCGGCCATCTGTCCTCCAAGGTACGCCAAGTCGATCTCCACGTGGACCCAGCAATTCGGGGGCCATCTAAAAAATCCCTTCGCAAAATAAAATTATGCTCGGGCTTGGGGGGCTTATGTACTGACAGGTCCGCCCGGCATAGGCCAAGCGCCCAACCATTCAGTAAGTGAACGTCCGCCGAAGATGACACGTCCGTCTAAGATGGCGAGCGTCCAAAATGGCAATCAGGACGAGCGTCCAGCCATTCAAGATGAGGCGTCCGCCCAGAATGGCAATCAGGAAACCAAACGTCCCCCCAAAGATGGACGTCCGCCTAAAATGGAATAAGGACCGAACGTCAAGCACCAAGACCGAACGTCCAAAAAGAACGGTTGTCCGAGCTTTCATGGATCCAGCGGTATTCCAATGTCGCCCATCCCAGCGTGGACAACCCCTTCGCACAATAAAATTATGCTCGAGCTTGGGGGGCTTATGTATTGATAGGTCCTCCCAACATATTCGACGTCCGCCCAAGGTGGAACGTCCGCCCCAGAATCTGGACCAAGTGTCCAACGAGCGGCCAATCATTTAGGAAGCGGACGTCCGCCCAAGGTTGCCACGTCCGCCCAATAATCTGGACCGAGCGTCCAGACATTCAGAACCGGACGCCTACCCAAAGTAGAACGTCCGCCCGAGATTGGACGTCCGCTCAAGGTGGAACGTCCGCACAAGAATCCGGACCGAACGTCCACCGAGCGGCCAATCATTTAGGAAGCGGACGTCCGCCAAAGGTTGGCACGTCCGCCCAATAATCTGGACCGAGCGTCCAGCCATTCCAGAGGCAGGCGTCCGCCCAAGGTGGCACGTCCGGACGCCCGCCCAACCGACCCTCACTTTGTTGATTACACGGTTAAATGCTAATGACACATTGAAGTAGAATGATGTACGTTTGGCAAGTGTACCAATCGTAATTGTAGTAACAAAATATCGTCCTCTGGGATTGAATGAGTTGAGTACCAGTTTACTAACTTACTTAATTTTGAGTGATGAAATTTATCCAATGAAATGATGAACATAAACAAGTGATGGAAATTCAAATGATATAAACAATGTTAGAGAATTGATTTCATACCTTTTCATATAATTTCCTCCCCTTTTCAATCGATGTGTAAATTATAATTATCCCCTTGAGTTTATTTAGAGCTTGTTTACCCCTAATCCCTTAGTAGGCAAACGTATCCCTTGAATTTGAATCCCCAATCCCTTAGGCCAATTACAAATTCAACAAGATCATGAAAAACAATCATATCTCAATTCAAACTAACTAGTCCTGCCCAATTTCCCAATTGTGACAACATCTAATCTGTTCTATTTATAAACGCAAGCAATTCCCAATCTCCCAACTGTGAAACTGCTCATAGAATAGACATTAAAACATAAATAGAACACTGGGATAATTAAAATGAACTTAACATCAATTGAAAAAGGTTCAGAAAATATAATCCAAAGCACTACATCAATCCACTAACAAAAGGAAATTTAGTTCTGCATAATGGAAAAGAAAAATCAAAAAGCAAAAAGTTCCGCAAAAAGTTGCAACCAAAAGCTCCAAGAAGAAGATGAAGAAGAAGCCCCCTTTGTTGTACGTGAATCCCTATTTGTCTCCCCCTTCCACGTGTTGTTCATTCCTTTCCCATCATTTCCATAAATTCCTCCTTTTTAGGAGAGTGGTTTTCCTTTTCCCTAACTTCCTCCAATTTTCCTTTAATTTAATCTCTTTAAATCAGTCATAAAAGAGATCAATAACTGCTCCTGGAAACTTTCACAGCCCATGGAAAACTCCCCACTCTGCCTGTGTTCTTCTCTGCTTTAATTCTGTTTTCTTACGTGAATCCACAGATTACTCCACAGGTTGTGGGACTGTTCACAGCTTGGTTGTTGAACTCTCTGGTTTCATCTTGGTATCTTGTACATCAATTCTTCCCAAATTGTGATTTTGGCACTTAGAATCATCAATCTACAATAAAAACACAAAATGCCAATGTATGATCCGAAACAAAGATAATCCATGACTAAATCCTTCAATGAATGCAATTATGCATGCAAATGACCTAAACTAAGACATGAATGCAATTACATTTACTCACACATCAAAATACCCCATGCTTAGACGTTTGCTTGTCCTCAAGCAAAGAGAATTCAACTAACACAGAATGATTATGCACACAGAATGATTATGCACACAGAATGATATAAAACCTAAATGGAAACATACCATCTCATTTCAAGTTCAGTTCAAACAATGATATTCCTCAAGCCCATACTTCACAAAATTTCAAGCATATTGACTAACTTATTGGGACCCTAAGTGCAATTACTGAATTGAGGTATGACACAAGACATTAAGGCAGATAATATTTGACATTGAAGTGTCCTGAAAAAGATTTTCTATTAGGTTCCTCACTTAGAAAACACTTACCGGCCAACTAAGCATGGGTCTTCCACTTGCCACACTCAGTCTCAAAGGAGTGTCTCTTCCCCAGTAACATATAGTCTCAAAGGGGTGTCAGTTTATTCCCTCAATTTATTGTTTTGTTTTTGTTTTTCTTTTTCTTTTTTTTTCTTTTTATATATATATATATAAACTTTGACAGACAATTCTCCAGTAACCAAGTGCAGTGAGTGTCACCATAGAAACCTAACAGAAAATATTTTCTATCTTTTCCCCAAATATTATCTTCCATTAGTATCTTAGTGTCAAATCTCACTGTGTAGTGTGTGAAGTTTCCCAACAAGCAATCAAAAATCTATTCACAATGTGCTTAGAAAATATCATTGTTCAAAACATAGAACGCAAAGCTAAAATGATACATTTCCATATAAACGTTAAATGCACATGCAAATGCAAAATGTAAGATGTCATACAGACAAACACCCTAAGCCTACATATTTACAAAGTCCCCAATATATGGAAAGTAAAAAAAAAATACAGGGGGTTAGAACTCACAAGATTAGTGATGACTAGAGTTGAGCTTGGTGAGAACTTCTTATAAGAGTTGTTCCACCTTCTGCTGATGAAGAATTTGATTGTCCCTAAATTGGATGAATTCCTGATAATGTAGGATTTGTTGTGCTTTGAGTTCAGTAAGGGACTGCTGGATATGAGCAAGAGTGTCAGCCGTAGAAGGCCGAGGAACTGGAGGTATGTGAGATGACGGTTCGGGATCATGATGAGGGGGATTTTGGCATTGAGAAGCAGAGAAGGTCCAACTATCTTTACCCCGCACTAATGTGAACTCTGGATTTGGAAGACATTGAGGTTGCAAGCCTGTGATAGCACTCATGACTAAGCAATAGTGATCTTCCCTTTTCACCAGCATTTGATCTATGAATGGAAGTGGAAAGTGGTCTTTTCTTGTGGCTTGATTCAGTCTTCGGTAATCTATGCACATTCGCCACCCTGTTACTTTTCTTGTAGGAATGAGCTCATTGTTTTCATTTGTCACCACTCTCATACCTCCTTTCTTGGGTACAACATGAACTGGACTCACCCACTCACTATCAGAGATTGGGTAGATAATTCCCGCATCTAGCAATTTAATGACTTCTTTCCTTACCATTTCCTTCATAGTTGGGTTGAGCCTTCTTTGTGGTTGACGCACAGGTTTGAAATCCTCTTCCAAATAAATTTTATGCCTGCACACAGTAGGACTAATACCTTGCAAATCATCAATTTTCCACCCAATGGCAGATTTATACTCCCTCAGCACCCTTAAGAGTTTATCTTCTTCAGTAGAGGAAAGCTCATTGCTCACAATTACTGGATTCAGCTTTTGCTCATCAAGGAACTTGTATTTCAGGTGAGAAGGAAGTTGTTTTAATTCTACCTTGGGCATTTCTACTTCTCCACTTTCACCCTTGTGTAGATCTTCTATTCCTCTTGTGGAATTGAATATTGGCTTCAGCACTTCTAATTGTTGAGCGCAGTTCAATACCTCTTCCTCATTACTTCCTCTTTTCAACTCCTTTGCTTCCATTCCTGACAGTAGAGTTCTCTCTAATGGATTCTGCTTTACATGGACTTTTATCTCCTCCAACACAAGAGACTCAATTATTTCAGCTTTGAAACAGTCCTCTCTGTCAAGTTTGTGCTTCACTGCTTCAGTCATAGAAAATGTGACTTTCTCATCTGCCACTCTTAAAATCAACTGTCCTTGTTCAACATCTATCAATGCTCTCCCTGTTGCTAAAAATGGTCTTCCCAAAATGATTGGGACTTTAGCATCTTCTTCCATGTCAAGAACCACAAAATCAGCTGGGAAAATAAATTTGTCCACCTTTACTAGAACATCTTCCACAATTCCATACGGATAAGTCATTGATCGGTCTGCCAATTGTAGAGTGATCATAGTGGGCTTTACTTCACCAATACCCAGCCTTTTAAAAATGGACAAAGGCATCAAGTTGATACTTGCTCCAAGGTCACACAATGCCTTACCCACCATTATATTTCCAATCTCACATGGAATGACAAAGCTCCCTGGATCCTTCAACTTGGGAGGTAATTTTTGCTGAATTATTGCACTGCACTCCTCTGTGAGCATAATTGTTTCATCATCTTGAAGCTTCCTCTTCTTTGACAACAAGTCTTTCATAAATTTAGCATAACTTGGCATTTGTTCCAATGCTTCAGCAAATGGAATATTAATGTGGAGCTTCTTAAAAACATCAAGAAATCTTGCAAATTGCTTCGTCTGTTCTTGCTTCTTCAACCTTTGAGGGAATGGAATGGTAGGGACATACTCACGCATCTTTTTCTCACTCTCTTGATTTTTCTCTCCCTCTTCCTTCTCCTCACATTTTCTCTCAACTTCTTTTTCAGCACTTTCTTATACTATTTCATCAACTCTTTTCTTTTTCTCTCTCTTCATCTCACTCTTTTTTTCATTCTCTAACACTCTTCCACTCCTCAATTGAATTGCCTTGCATTGTTCCCTTGGGTTTGGTATAGTGTCACTAGGGAATGTGCCAGGAGATCTCTCAGAGAGTTGTCTTGAAAGCTGACCAATCTGGTTCTCTAAATTTCTTATTGAAGCTTCCTGGTTCTTGAAGTTTGTTCTTGTCTCACTCATGAAATTTGAAGTCTGCTCCACAAAGGTAGAAGTTTGCATAGTTAACTTCTCTAGTGCATTTTCCAACGTAAACATCTTGTTTCCTTGATTGTTGGGCTGAGCTTGATATTGATATTGAGGCCTTGGTGGGTTAGATTGGATTGGATTACTCCAAGGTCTAGGTTGTTGGGGCCTCCAATTTGCATTAAAGTTGTTAGAAAATTGATTATGTTGTTGTCCCACTACATTCACTTGTGCCTCTTGTTGATTGGCTTGACATTCACCATTCTGATGCATTCCTCCACAAAAGTCACACACTGGAGATATTGTATTAACATTATTTGCTTGCATATTTCCCAACTTCTGAGTCAAATCAGTGATCTGTTGTGTTAACAACTTGTTTTGGGCTAGGATAGCATCCAAAGTATTAACCTCCAACACTCCAGCTTTTCTATTTTGACGATCAAACTGCATATTCACTGTGTTGTTTGCCATTAGCTCAAGAGTCTCCAAAGCTTCTTCTGGTGTTTTGAGATTGAATGATCCTCCACTTGCTGCATCCAAAATTGCTTTAAAAGAGGGTGAAAGACCATTATAAAATATCTGCACCTGTAACCAAACTGGTAAGGCATGATGTGGACACTTCCTAATTAGCTCCTTGTATCTTTCCCATGCCTCATATAAAGATTCAGTGTCTTGCTGCACAAAAGTAGTAATCTCGTTTCTCATTTTAGCTGACTTGGAAGGAGGAAAGTGTTTAGTTACAAATTTTGTAGCCATATCCTCCCATGTAGAAATACTTCCTTGAGGTTGTGATTGTAGCCAGTTTTTAGCTTTATCCCGGAGAGAAAAGGGAAAAAGCCTCAAACGAATTGCATCATCTGAAACTCCATTAATTTTCAAGGTATCACATATTGCCAGAAAATTCTCCAAGTGAGAATTAGGATCTTCTGAATTTGCACCTCCAAATTGATTCTGTTGAATGACTTGCAACAATGCAGGCTTGATTTCGAAATTGTTAGCTTGAATAGGAGGTCTCACAATGCTCCCTTGATAACTATTAGGATTTGGCATTGAATAGTCACGAAGAGTCTTTCTAACAGGTTCTTGGTCTGCCATTGTTGATGTCTCCTCTTCTTGCTCAATTCGTCTCTGTTCCTTTCTTCTTTCTCGCTTTCTTCTTCTTGCACTACTTCTGTTGCTTCGTGCTGTGCGTTCAATTTCTGAATCAAAAAGTAGATCTTCCGGAGCAACAGTACCTCGCATAAACAACTTAAAGACACAAAAACACTACACAAAAATTATACGTTACTAAAAACAATTAACATCTCAAACCTTAAGCTAATTAGATCACTAATATCAACTAAAATCAATCCCCGGCAACGGCGCCAGAAACTTGATGTACGTTTGGCAAGTGTACCAATCGTAATTGTAGTAACAAAATATCGTCCTCTGGGATTGAATGAGTTGAGTACCAGTTTACTAACTTACTTAATTTTGAGTGATGAAATTTATCCAATGAAATGATGAACATAAACAAGTGATGGAAATTCAAATGATATAAACAATGTTAGAGAATTGATTTCATACCTTTTCATATAATTTCCTCCCCTTTTCAATCGATGTGTAAATTATAATTATCCCCTTGAGTTTATTTAGAGCTTGTTTACCCCTAATCCCTTAGTAGGCAAACGTATCCCTTGAATTTGAATCCCCAATCCCTTAGGCCAATTACAAATTCAACAAGATCATGAAAAACAATCATATCTCAATTCAAACTAACTAGTCCTGCCCAATTTCCCAATTGTGACAACATCTAATCTGTTCTATTTATAAACGCAAGCAATTCCCAATCTCCCAACTGTGAAACTGCTCATAGAATAGACATTAAAACATAAATAGAACACTGGGATAATTAAAATGAACTTAACATCAATTGAAAAAGGTTCAGAAAATATAATCCAAAGCACTACATCAATCCACTAACAAAAGGAAATTTAGTTCTGCATAATGGAAAAGAAAAATCAAAAAGCAAAAAGTTCCGCAAAAAGTTGCAGCCAAAAGCTCCAAGAAGAAGATGAAGAAGAAGCCCCCTTTGTTGTACGTGAATCCCTATTTGTCTCCCCCTTCCACGTGTTGTTCATTCCTTTCCCATCATTTCCATAAATTCCTCCTTTTTAGGAGAGTGGTTTTCCTTTTCCCTAACTTCCTCCAATTTTCCTTTAATTTAATCTCTTTAAATCAGTCATAAAAGAGATCAATAACTGCTCAATAATTGCTCCTGGAAACTTTCACAGCCCATGGAAAACTCCCCACTCTGCCTGTGTTCTTCTCTGCTTTAATTCTGTTTTCTTACGTGAATCCACAGATTACTCCACAGGTTGTGGGACTGTTCACAGCTTGGTTGTTGAACTCTCTGGTTTCATCTTGGTATCTTGTACATCAATTCTTCCCAAATTGTGATTTTGGCACTTAGAATCATCAATCTACAATAAAAACACAAAATGCCAATGTATGATCCGAAACAAAGATAATCCATGACTAAATCCTTCAATGAATGCAATTATGCATGCAAATGACCTAAACTAAGACATGAATGCAATTACATTTACTCACACATCATAGAACGTCCGCCCGAGATTGGACGTCCGCTCAAGGTGGAACGTCCGCACAAGAATCCGGACCGAACGTCCACCGAGCGGCCAATCATTTAGGAAGCGGACGTCCGCCAAAGGTTGGCACGTCCGCCCAATAATCTAGACCGAGCGTCCAGCCATTCCAGAGGCAGGCGTCCGCCCAAGGTGGCACGTCCGGACGCCCGCCCAATCGACCCTCACTTTGTTGATTACACGGTTAAATGCTAATGACACATTAAAGTCCTTAATGAAGATTAAGGTATTATTGGGCCGTTTCCAGGCCCCCAAAAGGTAAAAGCCCATTACAATCAGTATAAATAAAGGTCTCAGGTATGATTTCAAGACGGATTGCTTAGAACGCAACACATGCATGCATTATAGAACGCTCTGTCATATTACTGACTTGAGCGTCGGAGTGCCTTTAGCAGGTACCCGGCCCCCCGGCTTGGAAGCTTGGAGCTGCGTCTGGAGCAGGAGGGCGTCCGTCCGCCTTTGCCCGCCCGCCAGTTTAGCTTGCTTCGGTTCGTGGGATTCAGCAGTGTCCGCCCGGTCCATGCACCTTCGCCGTCCGTCCTCCCGTCTTCGACAAGTAAGCTTGTGTGTTTTAACAGGGTCCTCACCGACTCAGTCGAAACTGATACGGTTTTATATCAACAATGAATTGAGTATTAATAATATTGTACAAAAGATAATTAGATTACCCAACCAATTTTGATCATTATATATGCTTTGCATGTAATCTAGTATCCACCTACCAGCTATGGCGCACCCAGATATATGAATTAGCATGATCTCGGCAAATTCTATTCTCTCGGTGATTACAGACTGTCTTCATTATACTGCGTTAAAGAAAAAAAGTTTC
The DNA here is from genome assembly GCF_029865625.1 of Vigna umbellata. Classification (NCBI taxonomy): domain Eukaryota; kingdom Viridiplantae; phylum Streptophyta; class Magnoliopsida; order Fabales; family Fabaceae; genus Vigna; species Vigna umbellata. Next base: position 21,408,416 of record NC_142165.1, on the reverse strand, counting down.
AGGTCAATTTTGTTTAGTCAATGAGAAATTATAATTAGACTGATATTTAAGCTTTTATGTTTTAGGAAACCACAAGTACTATTCATTTTTCTGTTTTTCATTTTATCTTATTTTTCAATTTTAATAAATTACAAAATACCGTAAATGATGCATTTTATCTACCACAACCAGTTTCTCTGTTTTGTGACTATCAATCTGCTATACAAATTGCACAAAATCCAGCCATGCATGAAAGAACAAAGCATATTGAAATTGATTGTCATCTCATAAGAGATAAAGTTCAAGCTGGTGTAATTAAGCTCCTGTCCATTCCTACTTCAGTACAACTTGCAGACATTCATACTAAAGCTTTGCATCCAGCACAATTTCAATCTTTGTTGTCCAAGCTGAGCATTAAGGATATATATGCTGCAGCTTGAGGGGGGATATTGGATTTAATTTATTTTCCGTTCATATCTGTGCATTTATCTTCATATATTTATATTCTATTTTTATATTTATATTCCGTTTATATATTGTTTCAAACAATTATATATATGTAAAATTGTACTCTCTTCTTATGGAATAAGAAATACAATTCCTATCCTTTCTTTTCTCATAACATTGGTGCTCCAATGATCACGTAAAATCCATGTGGTGAAAGCATGTGCAAATTTTGATGTTGCCAAATTTATTCTACCGTGAAATTCCTTGCAACCAATCAAGAGGCCTAAAATTTAGATCATTCATGTTGTGGCCGTGAGATGCAAGGAGATTAACAAGGAATTAAGTTGCTTTCTCCAAACTAAAATGAGTTGAAGGTGCTTTGTTTTAGCCAAACCAAACCGCAATTCTAGTTGAAGTCTCCAAGATCTGTACATCTTTATTTTATTCAACACAAAATAAATCAACGCACTGTAGATTCTTTCAATTAAATAACACAGTGTGTGAATGAATATCCTTCCAAATGTCCTAATTTCTATTTCCAAAATTTTCCTTGCAAAATAATTAGCTCAAATAATTCAAATTAGTTAAAATAAGAATTTCCGATTAAATTAAGCACAATTAGGAAAAATGGGATAATACTGGACAATAAGGCACAATTCCTTGATTAAGGTACAATAGGCTAAGTGAAGTCAATAAAATATTGAGTCATCAATAACAAAACACCATTATTCTTTAAAAATTTCAATGTAGTATGTATAATTAAACTATTATTATTTTAGGAATAGTGATAACTTATAATTCTTTTAGATATTTCTCGTGCAGTCTTAGAAGAGTAGGCGTCTGATGATCTTAAACGAGCCAACTTTCACTTCTCATGCAGAGAAGGTGGAGAAGGAGGATGGGGGCTACAACCCCAGATGAGGATCTACCTTCTGCCTTTTGCTTGAGGATTTTCTTCTCAAGCCTCTTATACCCACCACGAGATAATAGGTGGGAGTTTTTATTTTTAGCACCTATTCATTGGGCTTTGGTTCTTGTTTCCTGTCACATATAATGAATTAGTTAATATGATATAAATTTGTTGATGAGGAATTGAATATATCAACTATACTAACCTACCACGCCTCTGATGTCCGACTCTCTACAAAGAGACGTCAAGTCTCCTCATCAATGGTTTTATATTTTGCACATGGAGACTCATTTTTTTCTACTCCAAATATATATCTCGAGGTCAACTTAGACTTAAATCCTAATAAAAAGTAAACTTTAAACATTAATACAAGAACCTGATAGTGTGAAAAACAAATAACAAAGAATAATACGCGATCAAAACCGTAGAAAATTCAACTCTACAAAATTCAAAACTACACAAATATACAAAAAAAAAGATAGTTTTAGAAAGAAAAACAAACATCAAAGAGCAAGAAAAAAATATTGAAAATGTACCTCTAAGGAGGAGAATAAAAAAAACCAAATCAAAAATACGTTTGGAACGATTTTGATCGGTTAAAAAGTTTCCTAAACGTTAACGATGACCACGAAAACAAGCAAATCCAATATTAAATAGTAAAAAGTGGAAGAAATTGGCAATGGCAGTCGCGAGGCACAGTGCGCTCTCGAGAGGATGCAGAAACATTTTCAAAATCGCGAAGAAGAAAAAATTGTTCCTCTCGCGTTTTATTTTTTTTAACCTATAAAAGGTTATTACCTCTATTCACTATAAAACCAAGGCAATAAAGTAGTTATGGCCTCGATTATCCACCTGACCGAGGCCTATTATCGCAAAAAAAAATTCAAAATAAATCTGAAATGACAATTTTGAAAATTTTTTTTAACTGTTTTGCCTCGATTCACTGCTGAACCGAGGCCAAATCCTCTGTTAAGTTTTAAATTTTACTTAAATATTTAAATTTTTTCATATCAGGGTCTATCGGCCTCGGTTCCCTTGAGTACCGAGGCCAAATCCCTGATGGTCTAACTGCCACCTTTATGAGATCAGACTGTAGATGTGAAATGTCAGGGTCTTGTAGGGGTTTTTGTTCGCGGTTCTCTAGACAACCGAGGCTAAAAGTCCTGCACAGGGATTTTCATCATATTGCTGACTAGGTTGTCAGCGTCTTGTAGGGTTTTTCGTCTCAGTTTTGCAGACAAACGAGGCCAAAATCCCTGCACAGGGATTTTCATTGACTGGATTGTCAGCATCTTGCAGGGGTTTTTGGCCTTGATTTTACAAACAACTGAGGCCAAAAGTCTTGCAGGGGTTTTTTGCCTCGGTTCTGTAGACAACTAAGGTCATATATGCTATATTGCTTCGGTTCCAAAACAACCGAGACTTATATTGTCGCGAAAATTTCAAAAATGTCACTACATCATTTCATGCTTCGGTTTCTTGTGAACCAAGGCATAACGGGCATGATAATATCTCTTATTTTTACTAATGTGATAACAGAATTGTCCTGTACACTCATGTTATGACAAAAGACTTTGAAATTTCTTTGCAAAAATAAGTTGAACATCTTTATTTTTAATTTCTTAAATTGTGATTTTAAAGTTTAAATCTATATTAGATAATGAAAGTCTATATTGTATTGTCATGGTAGTGGATAAGTAATTTTTTCCAAATTAAGATTCAATATATAGATAGATAGCGTGAAACTATGAGTGATATTACCTTTTTTGGAAAGAAGAAAAAATCTTCTCATAACCTTTAAAATAAAAAGTATTGGTATTAAAAGTTTTTCAGATTAAAAGTTATAGAGAAAAATATATTTTCATTGAAACGACAAAAAAAATTGTTTAGATATCTACTAGACAGGAAATAAAATTGATACTTTAAAATTGACACAAAAGAAGATGAGGTATTCTATGGAAGGAAATAATTATTGACAGAAGAGAGAAGTTAGTGAAAGAAATTTTTGCATGTAAAAAGAATGTGAAAACGATAATAATATTATTGGAAGAAATTTAAATATTTATTAAAAATGATGAAAGTTAATATTTTTTTTTTGTTTGAATTGATAATTAGCAAGGGTCTAAGAAAATCCAATGTATATCAAGAATTTGTGAGTGTCGGCTATATTTTGTACACACTAATGAATAAATTTCTTCGAAATTTAGGTTTGCATATTAGTCTACCTGTCTATTTTTACCACAGACTAACAGAGGAATCAAATATCTTTCAAACTCTAAATAATTCCTTGCTATCCAAGAGCTAATTACAACGTTCAACCTAAAAAACCAAATCATAATTATTAATTTTAATATATGAATTATAGGTAAGGGTGGTTATTGATTGGATGTTCTAAAATCTATTCTAGTTACAATCTAGATCTAATAAAATAAAATAAATTTATAATGAAGATCTATTTTAACTAAATAACTTAGATTTTGATTTTTTTTCAATCTAATTTAAATTGTGATAAATTTAGATTCAATGAGATTGACCAAATATATATATAACTATTAGGTCTATCGGATATGAATCTAGTCAACTCGACTTGATATAAATTAATTCGACTTATGTTGATCTTAATTAGTTCATATATAGGGTCTGATTTAGGTTTGAGCCACCTCACTTCAATATCGAGCAAGCTAACTTGAGGTATTTGGATCTGAATTGACTTGAGCTGACTTGGATTTATGCTAACTTGATTTCATCTTAAATCAATTTGAGAAGAGTTAGTTGGATTTGATAAGACTTGACTTAGACTCATACTAACTTTACTCTATTTTAATCACTTGGTTAACATGCATCAACTTTGTTTCACTTGAACATAAGATGACTTAACTTGTTAACATGCATAGACTTGATTCCACTTGACCATAAGACAATTTGACTTGAACCCATATGACTTAGCTAAGTTTTAAACTATATATATATATATATATATATATATATATATATATATATATATATATATATATATATATATATATATATATATATTTCTTTTGTGTTTACAAGACAAATATGTCAAACTCCATTACAATTTTTGGCTCTAGAAATCTTTATTAACATGGATATTAATCGAAGAATTTCTTGGCCTGTGGTGGAACTTTTAGTTCTTGAATGATTTGTAAATTTTTAAAGTAGAAAACATAATCATGCATTATACAAATATTGTTTTTCAATCAGGATTAGAAAAAATTATTTCGATCATTTTTCAATTATTTATTATAATATATTTAATTTTAATTTCAGTCTGTATTGTCTTAAAGGTCAATCTAACTTTGATTTGTATGCCCATGAAATTCAGTGAGAAACATTTTGGACATCATATGGCGACACAGAAACAGAACCATTATACACCAAGTTGCTGAGAATCGCAAGGGCTCTTTCAGTTACCTCAATGCACTAGTGCAGCGAGGGGCTTTTACCGCGGTTATTTTTCACTATACGTCGTGGTTTACGAACCGCGGCATATGCAGCCGCGGTAGTAAGTCAGAGACTTTATGCCGCGGTTATGACCGCGGTATATAGGTTGCGGAATATGCCGCGGTTGTCCAAAGAACCGCTGCCTAAATCCTTTTTTAAAAAAAAAAATTTTGTCCACTATATGCCGCGGTTGGGGTTACAACCGCGGCATATTCCCCTGCAGTTTTTTAAAATTGCAGGTCTGTTTTTGTGATATCCACTACCACAAAAACAGACCTGCATATAGTAGTGTCTTGAATCTCTGCAAAAGACAATTCATATTAATTAGTGTATATGAATTCAACATTTGGGAAAAAATCAAAATTTGTTAAAGTTATCAAAATTTGTTAAAGTTACCACTAATGAAGAAATCATGTTAAGAATGCAAAAGGGCATAAATACCTGGAACAGGGGCGGCGAAAAAGCTTGGTGCATTAAAGGAGAATGGCAGCGGAGAGGAATGACAGGCGTTTCAAACGATTTTGATCGGCTAAAACTGTTTTTTATCGTCAAAAATGGGAAATGACCGAACAATTTTGAGTTTAAACGGTGAAGAAACGAGGGAACTGAGATGGGTGGTCGGCGGGAGAAGAAAACTCGAAGTCCAGCGAGCGTCTGCGCGAACAAGACGATATTGTTCCAAAGTTTTATTTTTTAACTCTGACTGGGGAATCTACCGCGGTTCACTACGGTTCACTACTTAACCGCGGTAGAAGATGGCATTTTTGAAATTATTTTTAAACTATATGCCGCGGTTCGGCGGCAACCGCGGAAGAAGATGGCATTTTTAAAATTATTTTTAAACTACATGCCGCGATTCGGCGGCAACCGCGGTAGAAGATAGCATTTTTAAAATTATTTTTAAACTATATACCGCGGTTCGGAGGGCAACCGCGGTATATTCCTCTAAATATTTCAAATTCATTTTAAATTTATTTCAGGTAGGAGAATAGGTTGTGGTTACTCTGAGAACCGCGGCATATACCCCTGTAACTTCTAAAATTCTCTGACTCAGTCAGCCCCTGCAATAAATTGGCATGGGTATATGCTGCGGTTCTCCAGAGAACCGCGACATATAGGCTGTTATTTAATTTTTTTTTCAGACGTGGCGTCAAAGGGGATGGTTGACTGGCGTATATGTCGCGGTTCCCCTCTAAACCGCGGCATATAATTTTTTTTTTTAAACTATATACCGCGGTTCGGAGGGCAACCGCGGTATATTCCTCTAAATATTTCAAATTCATTTTAAATTTATTTCAGGTAGGAGAATAGGTTGCGGTTACTCTGAGAACCGCGGCATATACCCCTGTAACTTCTAAAATTCTCTGACTCAGTCAGCCCCTGCAATAAATTGACATGGGTATATGCTGCGGTTCTCCAGAGAACCGCGACATATAGGCTGTTATTTAATTTTTTTTTCAAACGTGGCGTCAAAGGGGATGGTTGACTGGCGTATATTTCGCGGTTCCCCTCTGAACCGCGGCATATAATTTTTTTTTTTAAACTATATACCGCGGTTCGGAGGGCAACCGCGGTATATTCCTCTAAATATTTCAAATTCATTTTAAATTTATTTCAGGTAGGAGAATAGGTTGCGGTTACTCTGAGAACCGCGGCATATACCCCTGTAACTTCTAAAATTCTCTGACTCAGTCAGCCCCTGCAATAAATTGGCATGGGTATATGTTGCGGTTCTCCAGAGAACCGCGACATATAGGCTGTTATTTAATTTTTTTTTCAGACGTGGCGTCAAAGGAGATGGTTGACTGGCGTATATGCCGCGGTTCCCCTCTGAACCGCGGCATATTCCTTCGATTTATTTACAAAACTGCCACCACGCACCATTATGCTGCGGTTTCTAGTGAACCGTGGCATAATGTGCGCTGTAAAAACCCAATTTTTTACTAGTGATGTCCCCTATTGAATTCACCAGAAACAGAACCAAAGATGTTTCCAAAACAAATGCAACATTGGCTGGGTAGATCGAAAGATTGTACAATGCCCGTAAAGCATCTTGCTCAGTGATGTAATCTTGTTGAACCTTTTAGGATGACTATAATCTGGTAAGAGAAACAAAAGAATAAGAAAAAAAAAAAGCAGGTGAACTTTCAGGCAAAACTATTAATCTATGTGAATAGGAAAAAGAAAAAAAAATACTAGAAACACTGGTGAGTTTTGTTGCCTCAGTCAACAAATATAATAAATCCATCATAAATCAGTTGGATGATTCATCCTGTTCAACTTCACATAAGTTTTTAACATGCAAAAAATCGTGTTCCAGATTAAGAATATCTCTCACATAATTTGTGCAAGTATCTTTTCTCATCTTAAAAATTGAATCAGTCATATTAGTGTGGCAATGAAAGGAGGATTTGGTGCTACTTGATTCTCGGATGAATCACCATGGTTGAAATTGTTCAAGTACTGAATATTATCCAACTCGGTCAACCACGAGATTTCAAATGTGTTTTTAAAAATAAAAGTTACTGGATCCAGTCAAACATGAGTTGACATGACAGGTAAAATTCCACCTTAACATAGCAAATACCATTATACCTATCATATTGGCCTCCTCTGTATTTGGAAAAGTAAAATAAATATTAAAAACCTCTTCTTTGCTTTATCATTTAAATTACGATCTTCTATCTGCAATCTGCAGATTCTAGAATCCGATCCACATAAAAATAAAAACACACTCTTGAAATCAAATCACATGCTCCGGAAACCAAAAGAAAAAACAACAAAATTATCACAATATCTTATAACAATATGGCCATGAAAATGTAGCATACTGACACTAATAGCAAATCTCTATTGAAGATGGAGTAAAGAATTAAAAACTTCATAAAACCATTATTAGGGAAAACAACTTGTGATCCATAAATTAACAAACTCTACAAATACTAATTTTCTCTATACACAACCGTGGATGGAGAACAAGACACAATAGTCATTAAGTTCAAGCTCAAGAATAACATCTTCAATAGCCTTACATTAAGGTCGAGGACTTACATCAATGCTTCTTTCTTGATTTTCAATAATCCAAATTAATAGCAGCACTTGAAGGTCCCACTTCATCTTGAGATGTTATCTCTACAAAAATAAAATAAAATATTTAATCATTTTTTAACACGTAAAATATAAATTAAAAAATATATAAATTTGTCATATAATCTCACATTGCTCAAATTTATCAAGTTCTTTAGGATCCTCGTCAAAAAGTATAGAGAAAGGTGTTCCTTTTAACCAATCTTGTGTACAAACAAACACTTCCACTATTTTAGGCGTTAGGCAACTACGATAAGGACTAACCACTCTTCCTCCTGTACTGAATGCACACTCTGATCGACCTTTACTATTTTCAATTGACGATGAATCGATATAAGAAAGTAAATGATCCATTCTAGAAGTATTTAGTGTGAGGGTTTCTATCATTTCTGACATTCACGTCACTACATTAATTAAGAGTTCAATCAAACAAAAGGCAAATTTATCTAAATGATGATGATGATATAGGGTCCGAAAAAAAATTCAAAAATCACATCACTACATTGATGAAAGTATTGTGATAAACTCTGAAAACAAATTCAGAGTTTATAAATATTAAAATAGTAAACAAAAATAGACCACTACTGACAACAAATTCGAAAAACAAAAATAGTAAACAGAAAGAATTAATCAAATAAATGGACATTTATTTATTTGATTGAAAATATCTACCTGCAAGGACAAGAGCTAGGATCACATTTATTACATATTCATAATAAGAATAAATATTATTAATATTTTTGTTTTCAGCCAGTGAGTTTCTCTTTGAATGAAGAGCTGAAAGGTAAAGTTTCAAAGTCTAGTTTTTGTGCTTTCTCAGGAAACTTTTTACATTCCATACTGCATTCAAGTCTCATAACTCATTTGCTTCTTATTTCTCATTCTTTAGAATATTTGAAACTTTATAGTAACAAACTTGCAAGATAGTTTTTCTATGAACTAATAAACATTTCATAACCAATAAACTTTTAAACCAAAATATCACTAACAACTAAATTAGTATGCATTAATTATCTTACTAATACATAATTATCAAATTTTGACACATGAAAACAATATAAAAAATCTCACAAGTTGTCATTTCCGTTAGAAAGTCTCAAGACCTTAAACGGTCGCAAGACTTGGAAATTTCGAACATAATACTCGTCCTTTCTTTTTGAAAATTGCTAGCCATCTTCACCATATAAGACTTCAATATGAAATAAAAAAAAGAAATGAGAAAATTCCATAAACCTAAAAATTGAGAAATTAGTTTGATGATAAACTATATTTAAGATGTCATTAAATTATATAAAAACTTCTGTAAGGAAATGGTTTTAGACCACCGTACATAATTCTTATTGGTTTACATATAACTCTCACTGTTTTCCTGAGGGTTACAAGACATAATCCATGAAGTAAGAAGTACCATTTTTTACAAAGATCATGGATGAATGATTGAAGATAGAGTTGACAGTGAAAAGGGTAAGAAAAATAGAAAAAGAAATACTCAAACACACACTAACTGTGTTTGTGTTGTGTGAAGTGTGATTACCCCAACAACATTTAAAGCTGCAAAAGAGTAAGGACGCGAAACCCGGGAAGCAACACAAGTGGTCAGACTGGAACACTACGTGTGAGTAGTACAACACGTGGGAAGAAAATAACGTGTAAATTTATTCCGTCTAGTATTTTCTTACCCCTCGTAAAAACCCCACATGCCCTTTTCCCATCACCTCTTTGGTCCACACCCTTAACCATGGTTATTCCTGTTATTACTTTTCCACTCACCACACTTTCTTCTGGGTTAGTTTATTCAGCAGCCAAGGAGAAAGCTTCTTCATTTCTCATATCTGTTTACCCTTCTGCACACACTGTCTTCTACTACTACTACTATACTTTCTACTTTCTACTTTCTACTTTCTTCTAGTAGCATAAGCAATTAACATAGCTACTTTTTTTTGCTACTTCTTTCTTTCTTTTTTCTACTGTGGTGGGAAGAAAATAACGTGTAAATAAATTGGAATGACACTAGGCGGAATGAATGGAAAAAAAAGGAAAGTGAAAATAGTGCAGTGCAAATAGTTAATTGAACTATTTTTTAGTTTAGTTCAGTTTTTTTAAACTATTTTATAATTAATTGTAATGGATTTATAGTGCAGTGTAAATAGTGTAGTTTGTCCACTCCTACCTATCAATAACCATCCTTACCTATAATTCATATATTAAAATTAATAATTATGATTTGGTTTTTTAAATTGAACGTTGTCATTAGCTCTTGGATAGCAAGGAATTATTTAGAGTTTGAAAGATATTTGATTCCTCTGTTAGTCTGTGATAAAAATAGACAGGTAGACTAATATGCAAACCTAAATTTCAAACAAATTTATTCATTAGTGTTTGAGCCACTAATAATTTCGAAGAAATTGATTTAGGTTTGAGCCACCTCACTTCAATATTGAGCAAGCTAACTTGAGGCATTTGGATCTGAATTGATTTGAGTTGACTTGGATTTATGCTAACTTGATTTCATCTTAAATCAATTTGAAAAGAGTTAGTTGGATTTGAACTGACTTGACTTAGACTCATACTAACTTTACTCTATTTTGGTCACTTGGTTAACATGCATCAACTTTGATTCACTTGAACATAAGATGACTTGACTTGTTAACATGCATAGACTTGATTCCACTTGACCATAAGACAATTTGACTTGAACCCATATGACTTAGCTAAGTTTAAAAAAGAAAAAAAAAAAAAAAAATATATATATATATATATATATATATATATATATATATATATATATATTTCTTTCTTTTTGTGTATACAAGACAAATATGTCAAACTCCATTATTGGCTCTAGAAATCTTTATTAACATGGATATTAATCGAAGAATTTCTTGGCCTGTGGTGGAACTTTTAGTTCTCGAATGATTTGTAAATTTTTAAAGTAGAAAAAATAATCATATGCATTATACAAATATTGTTTTTCAATCAGGATTAGAAAAAATTATTTCGATCATTTTTCAATTATTTATTATAATATATTTAATTTTAATTTCAGTCTGTATTGTCTTAAAGATCAATCTAACTTTGATTTGTATGCCCATGAAATTCAGTGAGAAACATTTTGGACATCATATGGCGACACAGACAAAGTTGTTGGTGGAATTTTAAACCAGCATTAGGGTTCCTGTCACAGTCTCAAGTCCACACTGGCCTTTACCGTAGACTAATGAAAGGAATCAAAATATCGTTCAAATTCTAAATAATTCTTTTAACATACATGCTATCCAAGAGCCAATTACTACGTTCAACTGCTAAAACCAAATAAATATTTTTAATTTCAATTTATAAATTATATGTACGTTGTAATTTGAATGCGTCAACCTGCATATCAAGTGGTTATATACGACAAATCTCTGAAACTTTGTGGCTCTATAAACCTCATGAACACGGATATTAACCGAAGAATATTCTTTTCTCTACAAGTCTATATATATGTGCCTGCTGTCCTAAAAAGCACAGTTCACCGTTCATTTGGCTTTGTGAGCGACCGACCATATCAAACAAGAAAGGTAATAATGGTGATTCTGTCATCCCGAGTGAATCCTGTATTGATTTCTTTCATTTCTAGTTCTTTACTCTACTTGTATGGAGCTTGATGTAAAACTTTGAAGCGGTAGAATTAATTTAAGTGTCAACTACTTTCTTTATTAAAGAATAGCCTTAATCTTTGGTTGCAGGTCATAACAAACCACATATGCATACATGTATCAAATATTAATTACGCTTACAGCTCTAACATAAAGTATAGTTGTTACAGTTACATACGATGAACGTTGAAGACGAGCAAAGAGCCGAGACAAAAGGGTGGAGAAAAGGTCTGAACAAAGTAGGGAACTGGCTGGCACAAAAGGACAATGATAATTGGTTGAAGGACATTAGGGGTAACCTGAGTTTGGTGGCTACGGTAATCGCAACAATAACCTTTCAAAGTGCTCTAAATCCACCAGGTGGCGTTAGACCGCCACAAGAGACTGGAGTAGTGGCTTGTTCAGAAGGGATGAACCCATGTCCTGGAGAATCTGTCCTGGCTTATTCAATGGCCGAAGATTACAGAAGGTTCCTTATTTGCAACACTATATGCTTCATATCATCCTCAGCTGTTTGTCTCTGGCTTGTTAGTGGGCTCACTCTAAGCAACAGATTTTTCAACTGGCTTTTGTCAATAGGCATGTGCGTCACCATCTCTAGTCTCGCTCTTACCTACATGTATGGTGCTCAAATGGTCACCGCAAACCCTGTTTGGACCACATCCATCTCCATGTTTGGAATTGTTATACTTGTGTGGTTAGCACTGCTGGGAGTCGTCGTTGTTGTTCATAGCCTGCGCCTGTTCGTTTGGATTCTCGCTAAACTGATTGGCAAACCTAAACAATGAGATATTCCATCTAGGTTTATCCTAGGTGATCTAGCCAAATTAATAGTGAAATATCAAGATAAAGTATCTGGTGTTAGTATTTGGTTTATTTACTTTTTCTGTAATGTAGGCTTCTTGCCCAATTGGCCAATGTGTTCGAGATTAAGGAGTTTTAGTTTCAAGTTCCTTAACTTACAATCATCAATCGACAATCAAACTTTTAAGATCAGAATTTTTTTTACACCCATCTAACACTATCTCGTTACCATTTGTCCTATACAAAAGTTTACTTTTGTGAGACCATTTTACCTCTATAAAAATTGTTCAATAATAGTCAATTGATGTCAAAGGATCTTTTTTCTTCTATAATTTCAGTGTTTATTGACATAATTTAAAAGTGATTTTTTATACTAAATGCATCACTTGAAAATTTTAGAAATATTTTGATAATTAAAAAGGTTAATTTTTGTATTTGTAAGAAAAGAGCGAGATTAAAAGATAAAAAAATAAGTATAAAGTGAGTAAAAATTTGTTGGGTGTCAAAACATAATTTACATGCCTTTATGCATATCCTTAAACATATATAAATAAAAATAATAATGTAACAGCAACTTCGAGAAAAATAAAATAATAACTGATGGATGACGAGACTAAACTCTAAAAATGCTTCAAGTTCAATTTGGCCTATAAAATGTTTGAATATGCATGTAATTGGTATCCAAAATGCTTTGGAATAAGTTTGGATGTTAAAGTCAATGATGAGGAAGAATATAATGGATTTGATATATGTTAAAATCAATAATTAGTATTCTCTTTTCACCTAGTAATGGGAATAGTTAAACTACTATATAATATGTTATTTATTTTCTTAATAATCCAATTGTTGGATACTAATACATTATACCTTATGTATGGAGTTTTTGTTTAAGTGAGGGTATTAAATCTTACATTAACAATGGAGCAATATTTAATCAAATTCTTATTATGGACGTAAAATTATTTATAAATCTGATTAAATAACACAGATTTCTTAGAGATCACGATCTTCTTGATATTGAAACAGCATGGTGTGTGAGAAACATTCAAGTTGGCAGAAAAGAAGATGTAACAGTACATGATAAAAGGAAAGGAAGAATTTTATTTAGCTTTATATGGTATTTAGAAGAAAGGAAAAACAAACTTATGTAGAGGATAAGAAGAAACAACTAACTAAACAGAAACGTCGCACAAGCGCTACGTCGCACAAGCGCTATATATTCAGCTCTGGGCGCTGTGATACGTAATCAAGCTTTTTCCTTACTGTCAAAATATGTGTTTGGCACAAAGGTAGACAGCAATTTAAATAATTAAAAGTTGGTTGGCAACATATGTAAACGAACACAAGGCTCCACTCGGCAAAAAGAAAGTCTTCCATCAAATATAAAAAGTATAATTCATATTATTTCAAATATATATATATATATATATATATATAATAAATAAATAAAAGAATCTTATAATTCTTTATCTATTAAAGAAATGATAATTATATAAATTATAATAATATTTAAATTATAGTCAACACAATATTTAATTATTTAATATTTATTAATAAAATATTTGACATATCTTAACAATCACACTCAAGTTGGTATATGGACACATTCCCAACTTGAATAGAGACTTGTTAAACAATATGTTTGACACTCTTTTGGTGAGAACATCAACCAACTGCAATTCTGATCTTACAAAAGGAAAGAAAAATATTCCAGCTTCAAGCTTCTTTTTGATAAAATGTCTATCAATCTCCACATGCTTTGTTCTATTATGTTGCAGAGGATTGTGAGCAATTGCTATAATTGATGTATTGTCACAGTACAAACTCATAGTTTCATTTAGTTTAAAGCCCAAATCTGATAGCACATTTTTAATCCACAAAAGTTCACATACACCAAGTATCATGCCTCTGAATTTTGCTTAAGTACTAGACCTTGCTACTACAGACTGTTTTTTACTTCTCCAAGTTACAAGATTCCCTCCTACAACAATAAAGTATCTAGACATAGATATTCTATAATCTTTTGAACCTACTCAATCTACATCAGTGTACCCTTCTACTTTTAAGTTTCTATGATTTGAGAACAAAATTCCTTTTTCAAGAGTGGACTTCAAATATCTCAAAATCTTCTTAACAACATCCATATGAAGCTTTTGTGGGTCATACATAAAATTGACTAACAAAATTTACTACATAGGTAATATTTGGACGTGTATGGGACAAATAAATTAGATTTTCTACCAGCCTTTAGTATCTCCCTCTATCTATGCTTGCTAAATTTGAGCATTGAAATAGTTTATGATTTTGTTCAATTGGTATATCAACTGGTTTACTCCCAAGAAGCCTAGTTTCTGATAATAAGTCAATAATATATTTTCTTTGGCATACCATGTTTTGATCTAGCTACTTACCCAAAAAATATTTGAGGTTTCCAAGTTGTTTCATCTCAAATTCAGATGTATGGTATTATTGCAAACTACAAATATCATGTTGGTCATTTCATGTAACAATCATATCATCTATATATATAATCAAAGTTGTAATTTTTCCTTTTTCTCTCTTCCAAAATAAGGTGTGATCAGAGTTACTTACTCTATAGTCAAAAGCCTTCATAGACTTGGTAAACCTTCCAAACCATGCTCTTAGGGATTGTTTTAATCCATATAGAGTCTTCTTTAATTTGCAAACCTTCATTCCAATTGAACCTGTCATGCTTGGTCGAGAATCCATATAAATTTCTTTTGAAATTTCTCCATGTAGGAAATCATTTTTCACATCAAATTGTAGAAGAGGTCAATCTTGATTTGCTGCTAGTGACAGAAGTATTCTCACAGTGTTGAGCTTGGCTACTGGTGCAAACGTTTCTTGGTAATCTACACCATAAGATTGAGTGTAACCTTTAGCCAAAAGTCATGTTTTATACCTCTCACTAGTTCCATCAGCTTTATGCTTAATTGTAAATACACATTTGCAACCCACAATTTTCTTCCCTCTTTGTAAGGACACAAGATCCCAAGTGTTGTTTTTTTCTAAAGTTATCATCTCATCAACCATTGCTTTGGGCCATCTAGGATCTGCCAAAGCTTCCTGTATATTACTAAGAATAGAAATTGAAGATAATTGACATACGAATGATGCATATGACTGGGATAACCTGTAAGATGACACATATTTACTAATGGGATATTTAACTTTGGCTTAGAGGTTTGGTTCATATTTATATGGAGGTTGACCATGATTAGAATGGGGTGGAAGATTATATTGAATAGTAGTAGACTTAGTATTTGGTGTGTTGGTGGTCTCACGCAGACAAGAATCAATTTCATGATTGGTTTCATCTAAATTAGTATTATCAAGGGTAAGACCAAGAGAAATAATTTCATTATTAGTTTCATCTACATTAGTATTATCAAAGATAGGATCAAGAAGGTACCTATGAGGAGTCAAGTCGAACCGGTGGAACAGATTGAGCCAATTGATTATGATCATAAGACATTATATTATCTTGAAAAGAAGTGTCCATATCTAGGATTAGCTCACTTTCTGCAAAATGATCCTCACATGATAATTTATCTACACAATATAATTTTATATCCTGTGATATCAAACATATTAACATCATGATTATGCACTTCACTTTCGTTTCCTCCTTGAAGTGTAGAATCAACATAAAAAAATTCATGCTCATTAAATGTCACATCCATAGAGATATAAAATTTCTTTTATGGTGGATGGTAACCACGATAATCTTTTTGAGTTGATCCATACCCAACAAGAACACATGTGATAACTCGTTCTTCAAGCTTTGTATGTTGATGTGGGTGCAAGTGAACATATATAACACATCCAAAAATATGAGATGGTAAATGACCTATGGAAGGAAGGATACAATGATCAAACAACACATCTAAAGTCCTTTGAAAGTTAAGGTCACTAGAAGGGGTTCGATTAATTAAATAAACTGTAAAGCTCACAGTCTCACCCCATAAATGAGATGGGACATTATCATATATCAAAAGTGATCTTGTCACCTCTAATATATGTCTATTTTTTCTCTTAGCCACTCCATTGTTTTGTAGTGAATAAGGACATGTAGTTTGATGCAAAATTCCTTTAGAGTTCATGAACTTTATTAATTCAGTCTTCAAATATTCCCCTTCATTGTCTGATCGAATGACCTTAATAGATGTGTTAAATTTTCTAACAATCATATGATGGAAGGAATGAACCACATCACACACATCACTTTTATGTTTAAGAAGAAACATTACCCTAGTACAATCATCAACAAAACTAATAAACCATTTTTTCCATTATGTGCAGATTGTGGGGCATGACCCCAAACACTTGTGTGAATTAATGAAAAAGGAAAATCATTTTTCTTATTGCTTAAAGGAAGCACAACACGATGACATTTTGCCTTAACACAAGTTTCACAAAGAAAATCAAAAATATTGAATTTATTAAATAATGATAGAATTAACTGTTTTACATAATCAAAAGAGGGATGTCCCAACCGTCTATGACATAACCAAAAGTTTCCTTGTTTTATCTTGTATGTCATCATTTGCAAGACAAGCCAATGCTCCTTTATGGGTTTGTTGTGAGACATTTTCAAGATAGTATAGTCCTTCACTCTCTCTACTACTAGCAATGTTCTCCAGGAATGGATGTTTCGGAAAAGACAATGGGTTAGATAAAACAAGGCAACACAAGAATGTGATTTTGGTTAACTTGCTTACAGAGATAAGATTACAATTTAATATATGAAAAAATAAAATATCAGGAATCGAGGGTGAAAGAGGTATAGTACCTACACCTTCAATAGGAGATGAGACCCATTGGCATTAATAATAACACTTTTAGAACAATAGGGGGAAAAATAGTAAATTTATGAGGATCACAAATCATATGATCAGTAGCACCTGAATCAATTATTCAATCACTACCCCTAGTAACAACAGAAAGATTAAGAGCAGAGTTAGATATATCTGACTTGGTCACAAATCCGACAACAGTAGAAATATGGCTCTTAGAAGTAGGGGAAGTTAGAGAATCATGTTTCCCAATTGATTTTTATCGGAAGAAGCCATAAAAAATATTCAATAAAATAATCACTACCCTTAGTAACAACAGAAAGATTAAGAGCAGAGTTAGATATATCTGACTTGGTCACAAATCCGACAACAGTAGAAATATGGCTCTTAGAAGTAGGGGAAGTTAGAGAATCATGTTTCTCAATTGATTTTTATCGGAAGAAGCCATAAAAAATATTTAATGAAATAAAAAAGCATCAATTCCTATATTGTAGAGGACGTTGGTGTTTGGGTATAACATAAATATTATTTCTCTGCAACGATAACATTTATACCACGAAGAAGATCTTTGTTTTCTTCCTATCATTGTTCAATTGTTCCTTACTTTTGGATTTCATGAACTTGTTGAATTTTTTATCTTGTGACTCACATTTTCGTCATCTGAGGTTTCATCTTCCTCGAGGCTTTTGCACCTCTCCCAACTTCAAGTTTAAAGGCCAAGTTTTTTCTCTTTCCCTGGTCTTCTTCTTTGTTTTTTTATGATATTTAAATGTTCTTGTTAAAATGAACTAATTGCTAAAATATGTTAAAATGCATGTTATAGAACCAAGTTATTAACTATTGCTATTAAATATATCAATCAAGAAGCTTGCTCTCTGTTTTAATCAATCAAGTTATTTAGTTAATCAATTAAAATTGACTGTATTGTTAAATACATTAAAAATGCAAATTAGAAAGTTAAACTCTTTGTTTTAGTCGATTGAGTTATCTACCTAATCGATTAAAATTGATAGTATTATATTTTTGATATATATATATATATATATATATATATATATATATATATATATATATATATATATATATATATATATATATATATAGGTTTGATTCATTTTCCAAGCACGAAAGACATTACAAAAGCAAGAACATCAATTGGGTAAATCAAAGCTTGAAGCACATTGGCATAAGTGGAAATGACTAAAGAGTAACAATTTTTTATTTCTTTTGTAATACATGCACTTGAGGTGTATTAGTTTCTTTTACTTTTCTGTAATTTCTTAATTACTGTATCATTTGTTGTGTAAGCAAGGATCCTAAGGTGAGTATGTGTAACTTCATCATTAGAAATTGTTTTTAATTGGTTAGAGATATAAATTGTATAGAAAATCTTGTAATCTTGTAATTTTATAGTAGATTTTTTTTCTGATTTAGGTTGTTAGAAAAGGATTAGTATAAAATTTTGTATGTTTTATTCCATTTTCTTTACTTGTCATTTTAAATCTTTAAAAGATTGAAACGTTTATATCAAACAGATTTTATACACCAAAATTTTTAATAAAACTAGTTTTAAACCAATTCACCCTCTTTATTCTACATATATAATCGTATGCAATTTCATCAAAACCATTTTATTGATCTACATAGATAAGCGTATGCAATTTCACCAAAACCAAACCATAAACATTTTTGTACTAGTGTCATAAATAAACCACTGTCTATTATCTATCAAGGTTTTATCTAATTTTACGGTAGAAGTCTTTTTATACTATATTCTTCTATGTATTAAATATTTATTAAATTTATTTCTGCATGTTTATGTTGTAAATATATCATATTATTGTATATAGTAGTAAATATAAATTTTTTTTCTTTGTGTTTGCTGTAAATTACAAATTCCACTGCTGTATTAATACAGTGTTATCACTTGTGTTTTATTCAATGACACGTAGTATAAAAGTCAATTCTAAAAATTAAATAATTTATAATGATAGAACAAATTCTATAATTTAATTATTTTTATTATTAAATAAATTGAATTTAACTATATTTTAAAGAGAGATGATATTATTTAATTTTTAAAAAAATTAAAATTAAATTAAATAAAAATAAATATAAAAACTGAATTAAATATAATTAAAATAATAACACTTGATGTTAATACTAACATGTGACAACATGACATTAATAGTGTGACACAATATTAATGTAAAATATAGATAAAAAAAATTAAAAATAAAAAAAACAAAATAAACTGTAAACTATAAACTGATAAGTGATATATTATTAACATTATTGATAAATATAAAAAAAATAACTTAATTGAATTGTTTTAACAAAAATTAGAATTAAATTAAAATTTTTAAAAACCATTGAATTATTTGGACAAAGACTGAGTATTTTATCCAATATTTTAATTTAATATTCACAACTAATTGATAAATTAAACTAGTTTTATGTGTCTTCCTTCTCTAGAAGAAAAAGAAATTGTTACAGGAGTTTTAAAATCGTGATTTTATCAAATACATTAACCAAAGGTTTTCATTTGGAATTTTGGAACAGAAAAAAAGTTGTAATTTCCGTCGCTTATGAATTTTTCTTGGACATAATAATGATGATATACCCAACTTCTGTAGAAAAAGAAAAAGAGATTAATTTTCTGAAATTAAAACTTAACAGTGACTTTTTTAAATGGTTTTCGTTTATTTGTATGACACACTTGCACTCATTTTACACGTTTTTTTATAAAAAATAAAATAAAAAAAAATATTAAATATATGTAAAAATGCATCAACGTAATTTTTTTTCATGATTTTTAAAATTCTAAAATTATGTCTTTAAAATTGACCACTATTTTAGAATTGTTTGGTATACCCCTGAACCTGATTGTGTCTATCAATATCATTAGTGGTATTCCCATTTCAAAAAGAAATCCAGAAGGAGTGAACTCAATAGATACAAACATTATTATCAATCATGAAACAACTTTCACGATTGAAACAATTTCCCGAACAATCGTGAAACAACATTATTATCAATCTGTGCCAACTTTGTTCAGAAACATTGAGTGATAAATCGTGCATCTTCACGTCAATATCGGTAGGTGAATGGGTTGAAGGGGGTGCCTTGTATGCATGAGGTGGATAAATACTTCAACATCAAAAAGTAACGATGCATAAATACTTCATTTCTTATTCTACACTTATTCAACATTAATAAAAATATTTTTATTTTAAAATATAAAATAATTTGAAATAAATAAAAACTTTAAATTTTATTCAATGATAAAAAAAGGTGTAGAAAAATTGACAGATATATATTTATAATTTTTGTTCATTAAAATAATGAGTTGCCTGACAGCTGATGAAACACAGTTTCTCAATCAAAGTCTAGGTTTCAAGTATAGCCTGTTTTTTCACTTTCACATTCTTCACATAAACGGAAAGTCGAGTGATTAAACGTGTACTCTTTGAAGGGGTTAATTTCAGGATGGATAAAAAAGAACATCTTCGGTACGGGGAGAAGATAACGAGATTAGTAACTACTGCTATCGGTGTTTTTACCAAATTGCATTGACGTGCTTTGTTTGTGTTGTTGGTCCACAAATGGTGAAGCATGAAAATAAAGAAATGGAAATAGTTAATTGGAATTGCAAGGTAAGTTTCAAAGTAATAGTAATAATAATATATTAATTTTATAAATTGTAATTTTATATTTTAATTTATTAAAATATATTTTATCTATTTCATTTATCAAATCATTCATAAATTTTATCTTTAAACTATTTTACTTTTATTTTTAATTTTCTTAAAATAAAAAACAAAAACTTTTATATTTAAATTCATCCCATCATCCTCTGACTCTGTTATCGATCTTTAGAAGTCAACTAAGCGAAAGTCTTCAAACCATTTTCTGAAAGGAAAAATTGTGATCCTTTGTTATATATTGAGTCTGTTGTTTTAAACATCTATCTAGCTTCGATTTGTTTGCCCTCCAATTCAATGAGAAACAGTTTGGACAACATGTGGAGAGAGACAACGTCGTTGGTGGTACTGCTACTTCTAGTCCACAGAAGTCATGGTGGTTGTCTTCCTTCTTCATGTGGCAACATCACCAACATCACTTATCCATTTCGATTTAAAGGCGACCCAGAGAAGTGCGGCGAGGAAAGTTATGAGCTTCGTTGTGAGAATAATGTTACGGTGTTGTATCTGAACTCTGCACAATACCATGTTCAGGCAATCAACTACGACAACTACACCGTGAGAGTGGTTGACCCTGCTCTTCAACACCACAATTGCTCCTCCCTTCCTCTCCGTTCCCTCTCTCGCTCCAATTTCTCTGATACTTACACGCACCGCATGGGTCCATACCAAGCCGGTCTAGATCGGGAAAGTAATTGGGAATTAATCTCTAAGTTTCAAGCATATAGTGTTTCTGAACTGTAACCATTCAGTGAGAGAGAACGGGAAGTATGTGGAGAGTGGTGAGTGCGTGAAGTGGGACTCAAAGGGCTATGCGTATGCAGTGGGTGGAGACCTAAAAGCTGAGGACTTAGAAGTTGGGTGTGACGTGAAGCTTGTTGCTCCCACATCGTTCAGGACTTTCAATAACCATTCCTACGCTGCCATTCACAGGGCTCTCGCCTATGGATTTGAGATGTCATGGACAAAACTCGCCTGTCAGAATCTTTGTCCACTCAACTTGCTCTGCTATTTCGACTCGTCCAAGCAGAAACTTCGATGCGGGATTGGTGAGTTGATCCTAAAAATATTATAATATATATATATATATATATATATATATATATATATATGTATGTATATATATTATTTTTAATTGATTATTATTGATAAAACATTCTTCTAATAATTCATTATTTTCTATCTTTTACCTGTATTAGTCTAGAGTGGCGGAAACTCATTCATTATAGATTTATGAAATTATGGAAAAATTAATACACGTAAGCAAATTAATTTCTTTGAATATTTTATAATGAATAAGATTAATCTTTTTCAATTTTCATTTATTATTTTGTTATGGTATAAGAGCTAATGGCTAATAAAGTCACTTATCTCTATACTCTACAAGATGCACAAAATGCATCGCATCCTCTATATATCCATCCAAATGAGAGCTCCTCCATTGTCCTTGTCTCATTATTACTTACAGATGAAAATTATCATAGTTGGTCTTCTGCAATGAAAATATGAGTTTGTTAACAAAGAACAAGATAGGGTTTGTTGATGGCACAATTGCAGAACCACCAAAAAATCATGCAATTTTCTCTTTATGGAAACGAGGTAACATGCTCGTTCTTAGCTGGCTAATAAAGTTGATAAACGTGGAGATTGCACAGTCTTTCCTTTGGCATGAAAAGGCTTCAGATGTGTGGAGGGAGTTCCCGAGCGTTTTTCACATGCAGATCTGTTCAAAATCTTAGAAATTCAATAAGAAATATTTAGCCAGAGGTAAGGTGATAATTCTGTTTCAAAATTTTACACTATATTGAAAACTCTATAGGATGAATTAGATATTTTGTTGTAAAGTAGTATCAACACCCATGGATAGCTCCATTAAGCTAGGAGCTACTACTAGCAAATCACTCTCAAACATCCACTCTTATAGAAGATTGATAGGAAGACTTCTTTATCTTACAACTAGACGGCTAGGCATAGCTTTTATGGTGAATCAACTTAGTCAATTCTTATTTGCCCCTACAGATCAAAATCAAGCAGTTGCTCAGAGAGTACTCCACTATATTAAAGGCTCACCTAGGTGTGGCATTTTCTATCCATCATCTCACAAGCTCACCGCATATAATGACTTTAATTAGGGTGGTTGCATTGACTCTAGAAAATCGATTACTGGGTATTATTTTTATACATTGATTCCTCTTTAATCTCGTAGTGATCTAAGAAGCAAACTATTGCAGCACGATCCTCATGTGAAGCTGAGTATTGCGCACTTGTAGCAATAGTGTGTGAAGTACAATGGATCTCTTATCTTCTGCAGGATTTACAAGTTGATGAACTTTTTTCTGTGTCACTTTTCGGTGACAACTACTCAACAATTCATATTACTCATAATCCCAGCTTCCATGAATGTACAAAACATATTGAGTTGGATTGTCACATTGTTCGAGAAAAACTCAACCAAGGCCTTATTCATCTTCTATCCTTTCATCGCAATAATTGGTTGACATTTATACAAAACCTTTGACGCCTGCACCTTTTAGATCTATTTTTTCCAAACTAAGAATGCTTAATATACATTCTCCAGTTTAAGGGAGGCTAATACACGTCATCAAATTAATTTCTTTGCATCTGTTATGATATTTGCCTTTATTTTGTTTCCTTCTTTTTGGGTTTGCTACTTTCTTTCATCTATATATATGTAACCTTCTTGCATATTTCACAATAAATAAGATTAATCTTTTCCAATCTTTAGTTATTATTATTATACAGTGAAATTTATGCTTTCCTTCGTTCTTGGGTGGATGTACAGGTATTTTGGAAATTCTGGTGGCAGGTACGAATCTTTATCTTAATTTACCTATGCTTTAATTATAAGAGATATATTTAAAGTTCATACAAATTTGAGACTACTAAGTTCACAGAGGATTTTTCTATTTTATTTTCATATCGTCAGGATAAAAAAAAATTATATGCTTTAGTTTAGCCACTAAGGAATAATAAGAATTAGTTTTGATACTTTATAACCACCTTCTTCAATGATATACTTAGTATTAGAACCGATTTTTAAAAAAGGTGGTCCTTATGTGATGATTTTTACTTGAGTTCTCAAAATTCTCTTCCTCGATACCTCTTGTACAGACAACTTATTATTGCGACTTTACTTTCTAAATGGATGTGTATATCATCAATTTTTAAGAACCAAAGTAATTTTTTACTTTAACATACATTATTGTATATACGTTAAAGGAGAAAATCAAATGATTCTTTACCATGATATTTATTCACTCAAGCAAAATTTCCTCGCAGCATATGGCACACTCATTCTGGTAGGGACTTTGATTTACAAAGCTTTGATGTTAGTGGTGGTGATTATTTTGCTTTTGATATACAAATGGAAGAAGAGACATGCATCAATGTATCAAAATATTGAAAATTACCTTGGACAAAATAATTTTGCACCTATTCGATACTCATTAAGTGATATTAAGAAGATGGCTGGAGGTTTTAAAGAGAAGTTAGGTGAAGGAGGATTCGGTTATGTCTTTAAGGGAAGGTTACGCAGTGGTTCTTATGTGGCAATCAAAATATTAGATAAATCTAAAGGGAATGGACAAGATTTTATCAATGAAGTTGCAACCGTTGGAAAAATATATCATCAAAATGTAGTACAGCTAATTGGATTTTGTGTTCGCGGGTCAAAGTATTATCTCGTGTATGAATTCATGCCAAATGGATCTCTCGATAAGTTTATTTTTTCAAAAGATAGAAGTGTAAATTTAAGCTATGAAAAAATATATAATATATCAATTGGAGTGGCTCGTGGGATTGCTTATCTCCATCATGAGTGTGAGATGAAGATTTTGCATTTTGATATAAAACCTCACAACATCCTACTGGATGAAAACTTCCTCCCAAAGATCTCGGACTTTGGATTGGCAAAGTTATATTCAATAAATAATAGCATTGTCACCATGACAGTAGCAAGAGGAACCATTGGATATATGGCTCCGGAATTATTTTATAGTAATATTGGAAGAATATCCAATAAGGCTGATGTTTATAGTTTTGGAATGCTTTTGATGGAGATGGCAAGCAAAAGGAAGAATCTAAATCTCCATGCAGAGCACTCAAGTCAACTTTACTTTCCTATTTGGATTTATGATCACATAAGAGAAGCGGAAAATATTGAAATGGAAGATATGACAGAAGATGAAAAAAAGGTAGTAAAGAAGATGATCATAGTGGCCTTATGGTGTATACAATTGAAACCAGACGATCGTCCTTCAATGAATAGAGTGGTGAAAATGCTGGAAGGTGACATTGAAGAGTTGGAAATACCCCCAAAACCTATTCTATATCCAGATGAAACAGTGAGAGAGGGTTAAACAATCAAATTATATACCTAAGTAGTTGTTGGAACTTGAAATTTTTGTATGAATTGGATTTAGTCTGAACTTGGTATTTTTATAAGAATTGGATATAGTTTGAACTTGAAATATTTATAAAAATTGAATATAGTCTCATAAGTAAATTGTATATGTATGTGAGTGGGGGGTGTGGGGGTGAGGGTGGACATGTGCGTGCATGTATACATATGTAATCTATGCGTGTATGTGTACGTAATCTATGATTTCATACGTATGTTGAGTGTATGTGTGTGCCAATGCGTGCATGATAAATAATAATATGGAAAAAAGGAATGATAAACAATAATATGGAAAAAAGGAACTAGTAAAAAAATAAAACATCATGAATATAAAAAGACTCAATAATAATTAATTTAATATTAAAAAATATTGATTAACGTCGATTAAAAAAATATAAAATTTAAAATAAAAAAATAAATGTATTTATTAGCCATGTCAATCACTTAATTGTGTTGGCTTAATTAAAAATTGTTTTCTCTAAATGTAGGAGGAGGAAGTTAACTGAGATGTCAAAATCCAAGAAAATAACTTAGTGAAAGTTGGTGTAAAAGTGTGACATTCGAGTTTAGAGTGTAGTTGTGGGAAAAACTTGAACTAACAGTCAAAATGAATCTAAAATGATTCTAAATATGTATGCAAATGGTGTATGAATATGTATGGTTAAAATTTATCCTAAATTTACTAGTGATTTCATGAAATTGAACTAAGAAAACTAACTTTTCTATTCGAATTTCTATTTTAATGCATGAAAAATGATGCATGAATGCATATATTATATTAACAAAGGTTGTCTAAGGTAATACGAACTTTAAACATCAATGAAAAGATGCAAAAATGCTAAAATGTCTACAAGAAAACATCATGCGTTTGATGAATTGTCACAATGAATTGTGAATGTAGATTGGTTTAAATCATGAAAAGGATTATGAATATATCTAGAGAGGAGAAAGTTAATTAATGAGAGTGGTCTCTAACTAGGAAAGTGAAGGTGGATAGATCCCAATTCTGACTGAAGTGTACTTGGCACGTGGCACAGCCGTGTGAAGCATGCAAGTGAGTGATTGTCATTGATTCAAACTCAAGGAGTCCCCCCACAAAAAAAATACTTTTCCCTCTAAGCCTTCTCAACAAATCTTCGCCATTGAATCTGTACAACCATGCACCAAATTTCATTCAACTCTAAGGTGGGTCCATCACCGTAATGATAATTGCAATAGTATTTTCTGTGAACCAATCTTGCATCTGTGCATTCCATTATAACATAACAGGTGAAAACATCACAACCACATGCTCTTAATTTAGGACTGAGAAAAACTCTTTGTGGAATAGTGCATTAAAATGTATGTTAGTGGAAACATATATTAATCTTTTGGAAATGTTAATAATCTCAGTGTTGTTTATTTTCTGATATTGCAGAAAAAACACCATTACTTCAGTTGGTCTTTGGACCATATAAGATGTACAATTGATATTCTAATTTGAGAGACCAATGACCATGTATTTACTGCGGTTTAATGTTAATCAAAGTTGGAGCTTCATTTAATCTAAAGTGAGTATTACTGTGGATTAACAAAATAAACTTATTGTAAAAGAATATCCAAGAGTTTCAAAGTAACAGATCAAAGTGAATTGTAACACATGTGAAGTGATATGGAGTAAGCAGAAAATCTGAAAGCATTAATGATACCATGGTGTGAAAAACTGACAGAATAAGAGCAAATAAAGGATGTGTGTACCTTGGTAAGTTGCAGTTTTTGGCTGCCATCTATACTTGACATAGTTTTTTATCAAGATGAACATTTCTAATGCAATCAAATTGTTTGAGAAGAAAGGGACATTTTGAGCTATTACAAAGAGGGTACAATAATATCTACCACAAATTGTGTGAAAAATCATTAAAAGCTATATGTGTTTTGCAACAATCATATAACAATCCACACAAAAGTTTGCGGAACAAAAACTATTAATTTACTATATTGTTTGTTGGTGGCAATTCCAGAAGCTAATGATAATTTCACAGCAAAATTATTCCAAGAAGTAAATCAAGAACTTTTTGTACACCATGCTTTACCCATCACAAAATTGTTCCATAAACAATATCCCAGTAGAGAGTCATCAAATTATAACAGGACAACAGGCAATATAACCTCATAATCATACCACTCCCTGTACCTCATACTGCCCCCAAAGATCAAAATTCGTACCAAAAAAAGAAAAAAAATTAGCAATTCACGTACCTATACCTACTACTCTTGCAATCAACTTATACTTTATGAAATTACATATTTATATTTTACCCTAAGTAATCCCAAAACTATTTTTTCATGTTTGAGTTCCACCTTGAAACCAACACCATTTGTTATCAGTTGCACTTAAGTGCAATTTCTTTTCCCACTTCATATTGGTGGGTAATCTATGATACCACAACAAGGGTATGATGCTAGTTAACAACCTTAAATCGTCCATCAAGACCACGAATCATTGGGTCTTTTAGCCCCTGCCTTTTCAAACCATCATAATAAAAACGGGTTGAAAATCTCTTCATTTATATCCTTCAATGGCCAAGCAGATCAAGCTTCAAAAATAGCAAACTAAGAACCGAAACCAAAAATTGAATTAGAAAAAGAAAGCCATTTTCTTTGTATTTTACAAGATCTAATTATCCAAGTTGTCATCATACAAGATAATCATAAAACAGACATCGAATTCATCACTCTATTATTAACAGTATAAGCTAACCAGGAGTTCGCAGCTACTATTCCCGCTGCACGGCGAAGGCCTCGGGATTGCAAAGCTGAGGCTTGGAGACGATGGTTCGGAGGAAGATGGTTGGAGGAGTGTTGATACACACTACAATTGCGGCTCAAAAAATTAACAGAAATATCATATAAAGATGTAGAAGGAATAATCAGCACGTGCATTCTCATATTATCATTTTCTTCGAAACGCACATTGAGTTGAACAGCGAGCAGGAATTTTGGGTTAAGTGTGGAATTAACGACTTAAATTATAGCATGAAAATAAAAAGTAAAAATGTCTATTAAAATTTAAATAAATTATAACAGCATGATGCTTGCAATCCAACGATATTAATTTTGTTTCTGACTGAATATAATATTAACCACCTGTATCAATTGTATTTTAAATGTTAGAAATAATTAATATGATAAAGTTTTAGTTAAAATTAATGTATTATTTGTTTCCTGCTCCATGATGTTGAACACAAGGAAAAGATCGTGAGGCCATATTGGGATGGGGAATCATAAAAATATGTACGTACCAAAATCACATGTTGAAGTTTCTTATCCAAGCAAACATTATTTGATCTAAAACACTGTAGAAACACTATTTTCTTAGTTGAAAACCTGACTTTGAATAACGTCAATGCGGATGGAAAACGAACTTTTGTTTCTCATTCTTAATCACTTTGCTGCTTCTTTTTCTCAATTGTCAATTAGTAGTCCTTGAACAATTTGCAAAAGGTTGAAAACAAAAATAAGTACATTATATAAACATTGTTTTTCAATCAGGATATAAAATTATTATTTCGATAACTTCTCCATTATTTATTATAATATATTTAAGTTTTTGTCCTTATTTAAATAATCCACATTTGTTTAATTGTGTTCTCAAACTTATCTAGATGGCCTTAGAAACTAAAGAACTCCATTAACAAAATCACATGATTTAATACCCAAATAAGAATTACACGGTGACGTGGAAGGCACATCGAATCGCTGTTTCTTAGTCAAACCCTATCTATATATATAGTTCAGTTTGTGTTGTTTTAAATATCAAAATCTAACTTGGATTTGTTTGCACTTGAATTGAATGAAAAAGAGTTTGGACATAATGTGGAGAGATAGAGCATTAGGTGAAGGAGGATTTGGCTCTATCTTTAAGGGAAAGTTGCGCACTGGATCTTCTCTGCCAATCAAAATATTAGATAAATCTAAAGGGAATGGACAAGATTTTATTAGTGAAGTTGCAATCATATGAAAAATACATCATCAAAATGTGGTACAATTAATTGGGTTTTGTGTTCATGGCTCAAAGCGTTATCTTGTGTATGAATTCATGTTCAATGGATCTCTTGATAAATTTATTTTTTCAACAGATAGAAGTGCTCATTTAACCTATGAAAGAATATATAATATATCAGTGGGAGTGAGTGCTCATTTAACCTATGAAAGAATATATAATATATCAGTGGGAGTGGCTGTGAGGGATTGCTTATCTCCATCATGAGTGTGAGATGAAGATTTTGCATTTTGATATTAACCCCACAACATCCTACTAGATAAAAACTTTGTTTCAAAGATCTCCGACTTTGGATTGACAAAGCAATATTCAATATATAATAGCATTGTTACAACAACTGCAAGAAGAGGAACCCATTGGATATATAACTCCAAAATTGTTTTATAATAATATTGAAGGAATATCCAATAAGGCTGATGTTTATAGCTTTGGAATGCTTTTAATGGAGATGTCAGGCAAAAAGAAGAATTGAAATCCCCAGAGCACTCAAGTCAACTTTAGTATACATTATGGATTTATAATCCCATTAGAGAAGATGAAAATATTGAAATGGAAAACATGTCAGAAGATGACAAAAAGATAAGAAGATGGTCATAGTAGCCTTATGGTGTATACAATTAAACCTAATGATTGTCCTTCAATGAATAAAGTAGTGGAAATGCTTGAAGGGAACGTTGAAGACCTAAAAGTACCTCCAAAGCTTACTCTACAGACGAAAGGGAACGTTGAAGACCTAGAAATACCTCCAAAGTCTACTCTACATATGAACAATGACAAAGGATCAAACAATCAATTTACATTCTTAAGTAGTCAGTAGAACTTGAAAATTTTATAAGAATTGGATATAGTCTAATAGTTGAAACAAAACAATATTAAAATATCTTTTTTATTTTATTCTTCCTTTCATATTCATTTCATTATTTTGATAAAGAAAAGGAAAAATGTTGTAATAGTAAAAGATTTAAAAATGCAACACATCTTCTTTTTATGTTACTCTTAATCATATTCCCATATTTAAGATCACTTTAAAAAATTTTGATATGTCTAAAACTTTGAATTTACACTTCATATATCACCGACTCTGTATGACTTTATAAAATGTATTATTTTTATTAACTCAAAAAACATTACATAGATATACACATGTAATATTTGTAAATTATACATTTAGGTAATCATCAAAATTTTAGATACTAAAATTAATTCTCATAATATGGAGGCAACATGCTCATGAACAAAACCTTTATACGCATTTCCAAAACTATAGCACCACACTTTTAGCGTGTGTTTCTTTTATAAAAATGAATTTAAGTAAATTTAAAAATAAAATTTATGCTTTTTAAGAAATTTGAAAGTGAAATTTATAAAAGTTTTATAAGTAATTTGACTGGTATGATTGATAAATAGTAAAAAAAATTATTAAAATATCTTTGATGATAAAAGTAATATGAAATGAGTTAAAATTATTTTTTTAAAAAAACTCTTATTCAATAATTTTGAAATAATAATAATAATAATAATACTTTTAAAAAGATAAAATTAATATCACTCTTTTAAAACTATTTTATGAATTATTTATTTATGTACCAAATAATTATATTTAAAATTAAAATTTAAAAAATATAATTTAAATTTTAAGAGTAAATATTTTATTTTGAGTTTTCATTTAACTTATTTGATTTTTTTTAAAAACAAATCAAAACCGGCCACAAAATAGCTGGATGACCCAAGTTAAAAATGAGTGAAGGTAAAGAATTTACAATCAATTTGAAAATTAAACTCATCCGTTTAATACAAACTTTTTAAATGAGTTATTAAGTTGTATTCCAAATTACCCATTTTC
This sequence comes from Vigna umbellata, assembly GCF_029865625.1. Taxonomy (NCBI): domain Eukaryota; kingdom Viridiplantae; phylum Streptophyta; class Magnoliopsida; order Fabales; family Fabaceae; genus Vigna; species Vigna umbellata. Next base: position 21,377,260 of record NC_142165.1, on the reverse strand, counting down.
TAAATATGATAAGTTGATAAAATAATAATTATGGCAATAGGAAAAGCCCTCAAATTTTAAATTCATGTGAAGATTGGAAGTTTGGAATTGATTCAATCCCACCTAGAACCAACTTCCTTTTTTCTTTGTGAAGTTTGGAATCGGTTTAATATGCCACCCAAAATTGATTCCCGGTTACAGAATTGGTTCTACCCTATCCATAACTAATCCTACAATTCCGAAGTTCAACCATACATTCTATCATCACCTTCCTTAACCACTGTTAATCTCATCCTACAAGTCGGTTTTATGGGGTTGAGTTAGGCTTAAACTCATTTTCTAATATGGTATTAGAGTCAAGTTAGAGTCTATCCTAACGATATTTGTTGTTTGCTGGACATATTGTTTCACCCGCTATCGGGCCGCTAGCGGACCACCCATTAAAAAATGTTTAATCTCACGCTTAAGATGTATATACCTCGACATGATGGGATGTGTTAATCTCACCCTACAAACCGGTTTTGTGGGGTTAAGTTAGACTTAAACACATTTTCTAATAACCACCATAGAAATTCACAACTTCATTCTAGAACACAGTTCCATACTTGTGGCTATTGGTTCATCATCAACCATTTTAGTGAATTTAACGAGGATAATATGGTCATTACACTAATATCTTTCTCAAATCACCTCACCACAAATGATATGGGAAAAACTTGTCATCTTAGAAATATGTTCATTTTCTCATTTTCAAATTGGATGAAACAAATACAAACAAATTCCACAACTTCACACATCAAAATCTCTTTAAACATAAAATCTGCTCAAAAGAACCAACATAGTAATCGATAATATATCAAATCTTATAATGATATCGTTATGTCTAAAAAAAGGTTAAAAGTTAAGAGGAATGGAGAGCTGAGTCTTGATAATAAATAAATAAATTACTTATTTTTATTTACACTCCACTTTAATTTTAGGTTAATAAAAAATGTCCACATCCAATTTATAATTTTTTATACATTACATTTTTATTTAAATTGTGCTTATAGAAATGAAGTTGAATAAATAAAAACTAACAATGTGATTTCTCTTAAAAAAAAGTAATGAAAAGATTCAAAGTAATTATTAAACCATAATAGGAAAATAAAAATAAAAATAAAATAGTATAAAAGAATTTAGATGTGACCACAAGAAGAGTTAATTTAATTTTAAGAAATAATTATCAATACACATTAATGTTAATAAGTTTGGCTTGAATTATTTATTTCAAAACAAAACTAACAATTTAAATGGAACCAATCAATCACATTTGTTTAAAAATGTTAATAAGTTGTTTAAACGGAATCACCTTATAAATAATAAAAATTTAAAACAAAGAAATAAACATATAATAAAATAAAAATAATATAAAGAACAAAATTATAGAATTAAACTACATAAAATAATATATTTATTTTATAAAAATACACAATGTAAAATTAGAACTGCGTGAATTCAAATGATTCGAATCAAGTTTTGCATATATTAGATATAATTTAAAGTAATATATTAAAAATATATTTTAGACATACATAAATTTTTTTATATTAATTTAATATTATTATTTTTCACTTTTTATTTTCTTTTTTAAGAATATAAAGGTTTAATACATCGGTCCATACTTTTAGGAGTTTTGTTCAAAGTGATCCTATCTTTTAAAAAAGTTCATTAAGACCCCATATTTCGTTAAAAAATGTTCAATCCGGTCTTTTTCGCTCACACCGTTAAAAACATAACGGTCTAAATGCCACCGTGGCCTAACCTAAGTGAGTTGTGCTTTGATGAATACGTGGCACATTTGAAGAGGTTGCACTATGTAAATATTTTTAAAAAATTGAAATGACATAAGTTAGGTGCAAATCCTAGCAACATCGTCGTCACCATTGTCGGACCGAGACCGGTGGGAAACCGCACCGACGTATCCCGGTGGGTACTGGAGAGAGTCTAGAGAGACCCGAGGGAGAGCCACTAGCTGGGTATCCTCAACGACGACGGCAGCGGGGGAGGAAGAATGCGCGGCCTCCGATGGCTTGTGTGCGAAATAAGAAGCAACCCTAATCTACATTCCAGAACAACTCGAGAGAGTGCGCAAGAGAGAAACCCCCACTTTTTGTCCTCCACCTTGAGCGTAGTGAGTAATAGGGAGAAGACTGTAAGTACCAAGGAGTTGTGCAGGGGTCCTTGTTGCAGTCACAGGATTTTCTAGGAACCAAGGGGCCTTTAAAGAATTCACTAGAAAACCCAAGTGAGGGGAGTTAACTTTTTGATGTATTGATTGAGCATGATGTGTTTCTTTTGAAACTTGTTAATCTTGAGAAACAGTGTGGATAGATAGTATACCCAATTGGAAGGTTGTGGGTTGCTAAGGAAAAAAAATGGTTTGGGATGTTATTCCTAGAATATGAATGCACAGGTTGAAGGATTACAGTGCATGTGATTTTGTAGTAAGGGATAAATGCATATCGTAAATCTTTGGAGGGTAGCCGTGGATTGGCTAGGTTAAGAATGTAAATAAGAGTAGGAAGTGTTAACGTGTTATATGAGTGAAATATGACAATAGAGTACATTGGTGATGGGTTGTGTTCTCAATAGAGATACCAACATGGGTTTATGGGTATAATAAATTATTATTTTGTAATTGCATGGAATGTTTGATGGGTATTAAATGTATGAAAGTAGTATAAATGTTGAGTAATGTACTGTCATCACATAATGATATGAGTGCATGTTTTCTTTTTGCCAGTGAAGAGTTTCAATGCATATGGGGGCCACGGTAAGATGAAGAGAAATATTATATTTTCTTCCTGTATAGTGTAGACGTTAGAATCCAGAGAGCTAGAAGGGGTTCTTGATAATGACATTTAATGGTTTTCGTGGTACCTACCTTGGGAGGAAATCATAATATGGTTAATACCAAGTGCATGTGCTGCTACGTCCCTTGTTGATAGGTAAAGTACGCAAATGATATTGTGGGGTTGCATGGGTGAATTACAAGAATGGTGAAGGGTTACAAGCTAAGGTTTTCGTTGTGCAAATTTTAAATTTTGGGTTTATAAAATAGGTATAGGGAAGCTAAATAAGTTTTCTTTGAAGATATAAAGATTGATGAGAGAGGTGCAAAGGTTATCTAATGGTCACAGTTTTGTTGTAAATAAGCAAGGATTCTTTGTTTTAGTTATATTGATGTCGTCCTAACAGTGAGATATCTAGTTTTATGAGTTTCAAAATTTATATCATTTTTGAGTTATTATTGAGTGGAATTGTATATAGGGTGATATAAGGTGGAATCTGATGGTGGGTGTATAAAACTGGTGCATTGTTAGGTAGTGTCCAAAGAAGTCGAGAGACTTGAATACTTGATCATGGAGGGAACATAGTTGTTTTAGAAATATTGGGTTATGTACTTGGTGTATGGTTAGTAGGATAATCTGCAATAAGTCATGAATGTATTGATCTTTATGGTTGATGAATTATATTCGTTTGATGGTGATATATGGATAGGTTGAATTGTGTGTGAATGTATGTTAAGTAATGTTATTGAGTGAAAGTGGTGTATTTTCTCTCTGCATTTAATTCTTCAAATATTTATTTACGTTTCTTTCTCTTCATTTAATTCTTTTAGTCATGTATTCATTAAATTGTTCAACTCGCTCAAGTCTGACCATAGTGTCATTTATACCATTATGTTTTGAACAGTGTAAGTAAAATGATCGAATTAAAATTTTTTAACAAAATATAGAGTGTTATTTAACCTTTTTTTAAATGTACACTTTGTATTAAACCAAATATAAAACTTTATTATTTATTTTTATATTATGTGTCAAATAAATAATAACTATGTCTCTGCGCGGAACTTATAAACAGGGACAACCACCCAAGCGAAATTATTACGAAGACACGTTTCAATGTGTCAGCGCAACGATGCCCCGTGAAACCTGCTCACACAACTTGACGATACAGCCCATTCACTTTCCCAAACTGACCAAACCAGCTGTATTCATAATCAACGGCCTCCGATCTCTCTTCCCTCGAACATAAGATAGATCAACGCTCCAAAATCCCCGAACATAACCTTTCGTGTCAGTTTCTGTCAGCCTCGGATTGCTCCACCACCATCACCTGCACCCCACTTTTATCCACACCCTCCTCGGTGCTGTTCCCACTGCGCTCAATACAACTCCATCACTTCCTTTCGCTTTAGGGTTCTCACTTCTCAGTCTGCGCATTGTCTCCACTTCCTTGTTCTCTTTCTCACTTAACGCTCTTTCCGCAGTGGTTAGCATCACGACTCTCCAGTGGTTTCGTGGAATGTTTGTGATTTTCAGAGATGGAGGGCGCGTGGCAGAGGAATTGTGGTTCGCCGTTTCAGCCGTCGATGTCTGCGACGGTTTCCTCCGTATCGGCGCCGGAGCCGGTAACCTGACTCTGCCCTGTTTTGTTTGTCTGAGCTGTTCTTTCGGTTACTGTGATTACCTGTGCGTTTCGGTTGTTACAGTTTAGTTCTGTTTGATTCAGTGTTAATTACGCATTTCATGCCAATTTCCACATAAAGAACGTGAAATCTACTATGCATTGCTTAGAAAAAAACGCGCGTCGAGTTGTGTTGGATGATAAACCAAACATGCAGTAATGCGATGACGAATGTGCCTTTCGTGAATGTTCTTATGTGTAACGTGATAAATTGCTTTGTTGTTTCGATGCAATGCAATGTACTTTATCATTGTTCATCCGTGTTGACCATTTAAACTCCGTAATTTTGGTAGTCTGTCATTATTGTCATTATATATATATATATATATATATATATATATATATATATATATATATTCATACGAACCAATGCTATTTAAAGAAATTATGTGTTGTGTCACGTGATTCGCATAGTGAAAGGATTTTGTTTCGTGTTATTTAGGTTTCGAGTTCTTTACGAAATTCCTAGAGTGGAAATGGAGTCTACTTGGAAATAGTCTATGTTTGCATCATGCTCACTCCTTGAACTAATAATTGCTAATGTGGTTGTGTTATAGCGATACGTTATTTGCTGTCTCTTTTAATGATGTTTTAGTTGAGATATTACAGTACTAATACCAGTAGTCACTACGTTTCAATTTTTTTTTATAGGAACCAATTCTATTTAAAGGAATAATGTATTGTGTCAACATTTGCAGGGCGGAATTATTTTTGTCTCATCTTTATTGATGTTTTGAGTTTGTAACAAAATTCCAATAGTGGGAATCAAATCTACTTGAAAAGCGTCTGTGTTTGCACGTATACACTTCTTGAATTAGTATCTGGTGACGTGGCGTGTATTAGTGATACTTTATGTGCTTTGTCTTATAATGAAATTTTATTGAGATATTACAGTAGTTTGACTAGATACACTAAAATTGTAGTAGATTTTATCGTCGAAGAACATTCATAGGAAACTGGGAAAGCTTTTTTTTCTTTGGATATAATGCATCTGCTCGGGATCTGCAGGTTTTCTGGTTTTAAATTAAAAAATAAATATAATGGGAAAGAACATGGATGTTAGGACCCCTGATGTCCTTAATCTTTTTTTTTTTCTTAACAGGGTCTTTACTGCCAATTAAGAAATAATATTCAGTCTAGTTTTAGGAAATATCTGACATTGGTGAACAGCTGCACAGAAAAGGTTTGCATTTAGTAAGTAAATTTCGGGTTGGGTGGCCTTTGAGTGGATAGGTTTTCATTCAACTTACAAAAATGATATTTATAATTTGGTTTGTTTTGGATCTCATTACTGCTCCTTTAGTGCCCTAGTATAAATTATTTATGTGGCCTTGCCTATGATCATAATTTGTTTTCTGTGGAGGCACCTGCTGTCAAGTAGCTTCAAAATTCGTTTCAGCATGATGGGAAATTTTCATAGTATTCATCTTTGGGAATAGCACGCTCATCTTCATTTGCAACCAAATGAGTATGAACACTTAAAATAGCGGCTTACCTATGAAATGCATTTTACATTTTTTCTGCTTTTTCTGTTTGAACTTTTATAGCATTATAAATGGAAATACTACAAATACAATAACTGGAGAAGTTGAAACATTTTATCATGCGTACCACAGCTAAAATGCCCTTGCTCACTTTTAGAACAGTGATTATCTTTTGGTTTAAGTCTTATGTATTATGTTAATTTAATTCTTTATATTTTGTATTATGGTTATTTAATGTTCTAACAATATTCCTGCATCTATGCTGCATCGGGGTCCCATGTTGTATCTATGCATTATAGTCTCCAACTTTGCGTGTACTACATCATTAATAAATACTGTCTTTTAGAATTTTTTTTCTGTTTCTTTTAAGATCACTGTGTTTTTACTAGTTCTCTTGCTATTTTAATAGATCTTTTTTATCATCTTCTTTTAAATAGGAGATGGATGCAAGTTATCTTTATCCACAATTAGCACATGGTTTAAGATCAAAATTTGTTGGAGGGAAGCAAGGCCCTGTTTACCCAAGCTTTCCCCTCTCAACCACCTCTGGGTCAGGCCAAACAGATGCTGGAAATTCTTTTATGGGTCTACCTTATGGTTCTCCATCCTCGTTACGGTATGATTTTCAGAATATGTCTGAACGCAAGCTTGGCATGTCATCTGGTGATTCTACTGATGCTATTGGGAATTCTGTTGTTGATTCTATAGAAAGTGGAACCTTCCGGACATCTGGAGTGGGGTTGATAACAGAAAATTTGATTAACTGTAACCTGCAAAGTTGGGTGAATAATTTTCCTGAGATTTCTTCTAGAGCAATGGTTGGTTTGAATAATAGTAGTAATTTTGTCTTCCATAATATTTGGGGCAGCAATACTGCTACTCAGCACACAGTTCCTTGTGGTACAAAAGCGGCAGAATCTTTTTCTTTTCCAGGTCAGTGCCGAGGTACATACCCTGCATTTGGTCTAAATATTTGCTGCTCAGATATTCACACTACACCAAATATTGCTTCAGAATGGGGCTCACCTAAGTATGCAACTCCTTATATGAGTGGGTGTCCTCGTGTGTTCTGCATGGGAAAAAGTGAGTGCTAGAAGCTTATAGTGTCCTATTGAATAAGATATATCCTTGGTAAATGTATAGATAGCTCACATTTCCAATTTCAATTTAAAGGTGGCCATCTTCTTCTTAGCCATACAGGGCTTCTTGGTGTTGTGTGCTCATGCCATTGTTCCCACATGTCTGTTCTTAAGTTTTGCGAGGTGAATCCCGTCAAAACTGGTTCTACTCTATAACAATGTTTAGCCACACCCTTCTTGAGCAGTTAAATTCACATTTTTATGCACAATTAATGCTTACTGGTTTGTCTTCTCTGATATTGCAGCACTCGGGTTTACATGGTGGTGACCCAGGGGATGCTGTTTGTATGGAGAGTGGGGAGACCATTGCACAATGGCGGAAGCTTTACTTCTTGAAGTTTGGGGTAAGACGTAGCTTTCATGCAATTTTTTTGTTGATGTTTCTTGATATATAATGTATGCCCTTGTGTTTTGGAGATGGGTGTTTCTACTTTATCTTTTGCTTACTATTTAGGAATTTATCAACTTCTTGTTCTGAGTGTTAATGCTTTCCTTTAAGTTTTTCCACTGAGCATGGAATCATAGATTTCTTTTCCATTCTTCAAGTTTATTCAGGATTTGAGGGTGTCATGTTCTGGTCCCTAAAATTTTATTCAGTTGCTTGTAGTTTTCAACTTTCTATTGGAATATTTCTAGTACATATAAGCTGATGTGTGTTGTTTAGTGTGTTGGGTTGGAGGGAACAGAGAGGAGGGAGGGAATTGTTTTATCCTAATTTGGTTTAAAAATTTGGAGGGAAAGGAGGGGGATAAGCAAACTAATTTTCCTGCTTGTTACTTTTGTCTTCTCTCTAATATTGGGAGGATTTTAAGAGTTAGGAAAGTGATTTAAATTGTTGGACTGTGCAAATTAAATTGCCTTTATGACATTGGTTGCCATATGCACATTGTCTAACACCGACAGGCAATAAAGGAAATCATTAAGCTAAACTTCTCCTATTTTACAAACTATTAAATCTTATACATTTATGTAAATTGTCACTAGCAAGTTCTTCTACATGTTTGCTGACTAATGACTTCTTAAATTTGCCATCAGATTTACGATCATACCACCAAACCATGAATTGTATTTCTTATTCAGTCAGCCAGTCCTGTTTTTGTAAGTATGTTGTTGCATGGTGTAAAATAGCAACTACAAAGTAACCTCGATAACTCTAGATATTACACAGATTACTGGACAACCCAAACATGTATGCTAATCTTATGTTTGTTCGTCCTAGTCATAGTTATATTCATTCGTGATGGTTATTCATTCATTAGGGCATTGTAGTATTGTTGTAGACAGTGACACTTATTTGTGTAAACTCTAGCTAACTTATTAGAAGAGAACCATATTTTAAACTGTGTGTGCAAATTTGATAAATCTGTGCATTCATTTTACCTCTCCTTTTGTTGTTGGCATTAAGAATTGAATTTCTTATTTGCATGTTTGAAGCAACGAGAACACTGGATGGTGATACTTTTATGATGCTTTAGATTAGGTCTCTGGGGAATGAGAATGGATGGGACTGGCCAGAAGTATTATCAACAACAGGCAGTCCGATGAAATCCAATGCATCCGTGTTTGATATGTCCAAGACTAATTTGTCTCATATTTTTAGTTCATCTGCAGTCATGTCAAGGTCTGGAAAGTCTTCTGACTATGTCATGTTTCCAAATAATGCTCATATGGACAACAATTTATTTATTGGTACATTGTCCAGAAAACAAGCAACAACAATCCAGGATGGTTGCAACATTCCACTCAAAGGTTTTACTGGTATTTCACAAAACAGCTTTGTTGATTTGTTGAAAAGCCAGTTAATGGAATCTAATCTGGCTATGTACACAACTGCACCAAATTTTGGTGGAACTCAGCTGGATGATGGTTGTCACCCTATACCTCCTTTCTTGGATTCTCTGAAAAGGAAAGTAAGTTTGTCAACGGTCCACTCACCTTTGCAAACACCAACAAACCTTTTGAAAGACCATGATTGCATAAAACCAAAAGCAAATGGTCTTGTAGGCAGAGATGCGGCTTCATCTAATGTTGACCTTAGGCTTGGTCAACCACCTCAGACGGGAAACCCACTTCCATCATTTGTAGAACCACTGCAGTTTAATGCCCTTGCCAGTACACCAAAATTGCAACCTCAGAAGCAGATGATTAATAGTGCGTTGAATCAATGTTTTGTTTTAGCTTATTGCTTGAGTGTTATATTGTATCTATTATTTATTCAGTATATTGTCCTTTTGTTTCATTTTGAAGAAACCTCTTAACAATGTACATTATACATTAGATGCAGACCTCAGCAGGGAGGAGGGATTACAGAATAATTTTAGCTATTCTGCTGCTTCATTCAAATTGGTTGAAGAATTGCCTCAGCTTAAACCCAAGAACTATATGTCAGCTGTGGGTAAGGCTTCTGTTAAAGCTAGATCAGAAACACAAAATGTGGCCAAGGGTGTATCATTTTCACCATTTTTGCAAGTTGATGTACCTGGAAGAAAGACACAAGCTAGTGAAAATTTGTGGGCTGATGACAGCCATAACATGCCTAAGAAAATGTATTCTGATTATGGTCTCACAGGAAGGCAATCGAAAAATAAATCTGTCGTAGGGACCAATAAATATTTGGAAAATAATATAGGGGTGAGCTTTGCCAAAGATTCTGGTGGCAAAAGAAATCCGGGATTTGGAATTGGTCAGTTAATGAAATATCCAAGCTCCATGATGAGATCTGTTGGTGGTTATGATAGTTGTATTTCAGTTGTTAATGAAAAGATGTATGAACCAAATTTTGAATCTACCTTGCCATCAGATACATCGGTGCGGGCAAATATTTTGCATGGTTCACACAATACGTCTTCTCATGGGCTAGAAAATTATGTGATGAATACTCAGACCTCCATTCCATTTAAAGAGATTTTGAAAGGCAATCCCTGTCATGTTTCAGTTTCTGTGTCAAATCAGACTCCGACTTTGCCACAGCAGCAGGCCATTAATAGGGATGCTTATTTTGTTGATGAAAACACGAGGTTGCTTGCTGTGACACAGATACCAGAGTTATCTAAGCAATATCATGCATTGCATTTTAATATGAATCAGAAGCAAGGGGGATCCAGCAGTATTTTGAAATTTCAGCATTATACTTGTGAGGCTTCAACATCTGAACAGGGAACCTCTTGTGCAACATTGAAATTGCCTCAAAATAGGTCGATATTTGGGAATCATGAGAATACTGTTGGTTTAGAGAAGTTGCCTTCCCTCACAGGCAAGCATAATGCTTTTTTTAATTTTCCCATTACTTTTAACGGTGGTTTTAGAGATAGCCTTCCATTGATTGTGAAATTTAATGTTAGTTTAGTTTTGTAGCTTGTGCATTTAATTGTGATTGTCCTCACAGGTATGAACGGATATTATCATTTGTCTGACCTGTCACCAACACCTTTACATTCTAAAGAAAAGGAATCACAATGTAAACATTCTTATGATCTTCAAAACGAAGAGACTTCTTTAAGGTAATTCCAGACAACTATGATGTTAAATGTCATAAGGATATCTATGTTGCACTGCTGGAAAATTATCTTTTGTAGCTTTGATTTTAAAATCAGCCAGCATATTCAGTTTGCAGCCTATTCTAATGGCATCTTAAGGAGTGATTTTCCCTTGATTCTATAAATATATCTAGGGTATGGGTTGTTGTTTTGTTTGACTCCAGAAGGATGTAGAAGAAGATACTAGGGGTGCGTTTGGAGAACTTGTGTGTTTGGGTTTTTGAAATAGGTTATGATTTCTGTAAGTTAAAGTTCATGGTGAAGCTTACGAATGAAATAAGCTTATATTTTTTTATGATCAAAGTTATGAAATAAGCTTTTGTGTGGTAGAAGCTAATTAAATAGGTGCTTAATTTATTTGTGTACTTCAATGTGTTGGGGTCTTAGAATGTAAGTTTGGGCCGAACTTAAACCCCCAATACGAATTTATGAAATTAGCTGAGCCCCTCACTTGTACACTCCTTCATTATGTCAAGTAAATGTGGGACTTGAGTTTTTCTCCATATATCTTTCCTCACCCAATTCGGATGGACTTGGTGCATAGATAACATGATAGGTCACCCTTTAGTAGAGTGGATCTGGGATAGAGTTTGATAGAATCTGATTTTGAGTCTAACTGAATATTCAAAAATAACTTATGCAATGAGTGTTGTGCTCTCCTTATGATATACCCTTTTTAAGTTCTATTTCTACTCTATGTGAAACATTGTGATTTTTCCGATATGTGGGATCGACAGTGAGAAGCATGATAGATTCGAGGGAGAGAAAAACGTGCTCTGTTATAACCAATGATCTCTTTGAACCTAAACCTTTGCCTAAAGCAAATAATTTCAACCTCTTTAGTTAAATATGTGAACATTTGGGGTGGGGTAGTTAATTTAATGATTTTGTTAGCAAGACAACAATGTGTAGCAAGATGTTTTAAATTTTCTAGGGAAGAAACATCAGCCATTGGCTTAATCCAGGTGGTATTATGTAAAGCATGGGTGCAGAAACTCATGGCTGTTATAACTAGGAGGCCTAGCTTACTTGGTTATTTATTTGCTACATATATTGCTATGTTTGATGTGCTTGTTTTTGCTTTTTGGTTAACACATGGACCGGCAAAGTTAAGGCAACTATGCAACTATGATGCTACTTGTTGCATGGGATCATGCGCTTTTAGGGGCATGATCAGTTCAGATAATGTAAAATATCATGTTATATTTTGCATTTTGAATTTTTTGTCCTCATTTTACACAGTCAAGGATATAGGTTATCTTTATTAATTTTGGTACCTTTTTTTTTTTAAATCTTCATTTAATGATGACTTTTCACCTATCATCAAATTAGCTATTAGTGTGCTTTAGTGGCATGATAGTGCATCTTGCAGACTGAACACAACTGAAGTGGCATTGCATTGTGTTTGTGCAGAGTGATAATAGCAATCTTACAGATTGAAAACAAATGATGTTCAGTGAGATTAACAGGCCATTAAATTCTTTTCTTTTCTCCTTTATTCATTGACCCCTCAAAGTTTTAAGGTGATTTTGAAATTTTATGTTTGTCCGGATCATAATGAAAACAGGGTTCAAAATCCTCCGTTACTCAAAGAATGACTAATATGGTTGTGTTGAAAATCCAAATGTGAGTTCAAGTCCCATATTAGGTAGAAACGAGAAAGTGGAGCAACATATAAAGGTGAAGATCTATTATATCTTAATGTTTTGGATAAAGAGTGTGTCAATCCTTATGTGGTTGAGTTTATATCTCATTGATGTTGTATCTTCTCAGTGAACCTTCTCCTTCATAGATCCTACAAGTTGCTTTTCCATCTAAACATTAAAATTTACATTGGAACAAGTTACATTCTTTCTGAAAATTCCAACATGTTTTATTTGGCCTCCTTTACATTGGGTTATCTTCTCCTTACTCCAGACAATATGTCGCATTCCCTGCAGGTTCACCCTTTCTTCTGTGCAACTTCTTGCATCCTTCCATTCTTTGTTTCTTTTTTATGTGAAACACACCCTCTTCGTCCTGTTTTGTCTTTTTTTTTCTCTGCTGATTATTGATTGCAGTTAGTTTATACACCGCATCTTCTTAGTCACAATCAGGTCAACAGAACATCTCAGATCAGACTCTTGTTTTTGTTGACTTGTTAATTGTCCCTTAGATTGGTGGGTGATTGAGTCTCAAGATTATGATTGTTGATTATTAGTTACGATTGATATTTATCTTATGTATAGAGGCCATTCCATAATTTGCTACCCTGGTATAATACTTAAGGCTTCGGGGATAAATCAGTCTCCCAACATTTTTCTGTAGCAGTTACTACTGTACCCGTTATTTTGTTGACATTTGTGGATGAAACTGCAACTCTTATTCTTTTTCATGTAGTTTCTTCACAAGCAATTTTATTTAATCAAAACCTCAAGATTGTGTAAATTGATCTTCAAATTTCTCTAGAGAAAGCTGACTATATAAGTTTGGCATCTTAAATGTGAGTGGAGGTAGAAATGCCTCCTAACATGTTGATAGAGATGTATGGGAGAAATCATCCATTGTCAGAAGAGTGAGTGATGGAACTTGAACACATGATATGTTGCAAGAATAGGTATTGTAGTTTTTGTTTATGCCGGGATAAACACCTTAAACCAGAAACTGTTGAAAACAAATGCCTGCCTGGCTTTGTTTTTATGCATGTCAATTGGGTATTTGATTGATAAACATTATTCATTTTTCTAATTCCATCTTGTCGGATCAGAAAATTGGGTTCCATTTACTAATATCTGCAAAATTTTCCATCCACTGTAAGTGACACCTCTAACTATTTTTGTTGCTTTTTATCTCCTCCAATTTTGATCTTGCAGCCTTGGTATAAACAAAGACAATATCAGATCTAGTGCATGTGAAAAATACTCCGAGCAATCACCAAATATATGTTTGGAAGGCAAGTATCCTTGTCCTGCTCTGATAAACTGTTGCCGAAGCAACTTTTCCTCAGGGATTGAACCCCTTCGTAAGAACCTAGGGCAACAACTTGCTGATGTCAGTGGTGAAACTTCTTTGAAGATGCCTTCAGATTTGTTTAGAAATCTGAATACTTCGAACAATGGAAATATCCACTTTGAGCAAGGTGGGCATGCTCCTCAATGGAGAGATGTGCCCAGTAAGGTCAGGAAAGCAGTTTGTGATGCGACATCTTTAGATCAAACATTTAATGGTTTCGATAAGGAAGCACGAGATGGTTTTCAACTTGGAAACATTTCCACAAAACGCTCCAAAATAACCACTGATATGGGAGACCTGTCAGAAGAGAAAGAAAATTCTAATGTTTCTTCTGGATGCTCTGCTCCTGTGATTACTCAGGCATCTGTGATGGTGAACAAAATTGATTACTGTACTGATGAAGCTATAGACACTGGCGTTGTCAACAAGCTCGAAGTCGATGAAGGGTCAGGTATTGATCAAGGCTGCATGTCAGATTTGGTTGAAAGTGAAAGAACCGGTGAGTCTCTAGGCTTGATCTCTGGGAATTATTTGAAAAATGGTTGTTCGAGAGTGTTGAATGATGAATCATGTTGCGATCTACTTGATGATCTTAAACTGTTAGATTCCTTGATATGGAAGAAAGAAAGGAATCAAAATCATTTTGTGCTTTCTGCTAATTGTAAAACCAATCAATCTCAAAAAGTCAAGAGGGGCATCAATGGAAGAAAGCGAAAGAGAAATGTGGTGAAGATTCTAGATGCTTCACTATCTTCTGAATTCCCTTCCTTGTTGCACAATAAGAATAATGAAGATGCTGAGATTTTTAATTCCTCTTCTAGTTTGTCAAAAGAAATGCAAATTTCTCTGCCTAGCCTGCAGAAATCATTTAACAAGTCTTCCTTTGTTCAATCTTGTAACACACGTATACAGTCCGCATTTGCATCTAAATTTGTTTCCTGTAAGAATCGTCTGAGCAAGCATCTCATTCATAAAGTTTCCTATGAGTCTCTATCAGATTCTGATGCTGAGTTTCACTCACTGCCTGTATTTTCTGGAACAAAGAGATTGAGAAAGAATCTCACTTCTGATTTTGAGCAGTTTCATATACAAGAACCATCCTATGAGGAACCTGAAAATGGTAAGTTGAGGCCATTCTTATGCAGAAAGGAAAATGATCATAGAACAAGGCCAGTAGTATGTGGAAAACATGGTGAAATTTGTAAAGAACATTTGGCTAAAGAGGTGCAAAAGCCTGCAAAAATTGTATCCCTCAAGAAGGTCCTTAAGTCTTCCAAAAGGTGTATGAGCCACACAAATGGAAAACCTAGACTAACTTCAAAAAAGCAATGGAAGAAATTGAGCATTGGAACAGATAGTGGGTCCTGCTGTGGGAACCATGGTTTAAAAATTAAAGAACACGGTGAAACACAAACTACAATAATTTATAATAAAGCAAATGTTGATATGTCCCTGGAAGACTTGGAGAGAGGTGGCAAGCAAGATGCTAAAGCTAAAGCTAAGCAGGGTGTTAGGGTTGGAAATAGAGAAAATGTTCGATTGAAGGTGAAGAACAAGGACATTCGAAAACACCGCAGCATTAATGAGCTCACTGCTAAAGGTGAATTTGAGCAGAGCTATGTGATTGTTATTCTAAATAATTGTTTTAGCAATAAATTAAACAGAATCTATAATGGTGAGGTGTGGATTATTAACATATTCATGTTTGGAGTAGTTTATTAATTGGTTTATTATTTACTCCTTAACTTAAATGCTGGCTTTCTTTCATGATTGGAGTGCCACATCCTATGACGATCTACAAGCTGATCTTGATAGATGTTGGCTAATGCTTGGTTTTATTGACTGCTCATATTCTACCAAACTTTGTTACTTGAGTAGTGTGATTTCATCAGGAGTCTAGTAGCAACAACTTATGAGTGATGATTTATTAAATTTAGGGTTGAAATTTATCCAAGCACGTCGCCCATACTACAATATTTATTAATAGCATGAATTTTTATTTACACATGTATGTC
The DNA here is from genome assembly GCF_029865625.1 of Vigna umbellata. Taxonomy (NCBI): domain Eukaryota; kingdom Viridiplantae; phylum Streptophyta; class Magnoliopsida; order Fabales; family Fabaceae; genus Vigna; species Vigna umbellata. Next base: position 21,361,604 of record NC_142165.1, on the reverse strand, counting down.
TTCATTTGAAACATGGTTCTTATTTACACGTATTTGTAGAGAATTATTTTCCTGAGAAATGTCTCACAAAGTGTTTAAATGCATGTTAGAAACCAAAGTGACGGATATGATGAATTGTGCTCAAGACAGAGAGACTGGTTTGTGTAGCCCAAAAAGTAGAAAGTAAGCAAATAAAACTGTCCTATTTACATATTCTGTTTTAGATGTATTCCATTTAAATGTCAGTGTTTTCTTTCCATATTGTTATTCTTACTGTGTGTCTCATTGCTATTGTGTTCTTGCAGCTCTAGTCAAGGTCACCTAAACATATCTACTATAAACTCAGATACCTTCTGCTGTGTGTGTCGAAGCTCAAGCAATGATAAAATCAACTGTTTGTTGGAATGTTGTCAATGCCTAATTCGAGTATGTTTATTTTTATAGTTAGTAATATTGAATTGTTGAATGGTTCATATTTTTTGTATGAAACAAGATTTTAATATATCTCCTTTATCTTGTCTGCCAGGTGCACCAAGCTTGCTATGGTGTTTCCACATTACCCAAAAGAAGTCGCTGGTGTTGCAGACCATGCCGGACCAACTCCAAAAATATTGTATATCCAATATGCATTTTTAATTTTCTATTTGATTTCTCAATCCTTATATATGAGTCTTGTTTTTTGTGCTTTCCTTTCTGATACATGAAGCCATTCATCCTTTAAATCTTTTTTATTCTTTGCCTCTATTCATACCCCAAGATAAAGTTATTCATCTATTGAATGATTTTTTCATGACTGTTTGTGATTCCTCTGCTGCTGCGTATGTATAGTCTTCATTTGAAAATTAATCTAACACTTCTTTCCATGCTTTTTGTTTTGTGTGGTTCCAATATCAAGGCATGTGTCCTATGTGGATATGGAGGTGGGGCTATGACTCGAGCAGCAACGAGTCATGCGATTGTCAAGAGCCTCCTAAAAGTGTGGAATGGTGAGAAAGATGGCATGCCTAAGCATACAACTTCATGTGAATTTTTTGGAAAGGAAATATATGCATTCCCATCCTCAAAGGCTGGTCAAGAAAGGGTTTTAAAGACAAAAATCCGTGATACATCAACAGATCTGGTGAAAGTTCAAATATCTACAAATCATATGCAGCATACCCTCACTAGTCTTTCTAATTTTAAGGTACACAACAGCATTACTGCAGGAGTTCTTGATCCAACTGTTAAACAATGGATTCATATGGTTTGTGGTCTTTGGACTCCTGGAACAAGATGCCCGAATGTTGACACCATGAGTGCTTTTGATGTATCTGGTGTTTCGCGTCCCAGGGCAGATGTGGTGAGTACCTAACAGGAGTTCTATATTGCTCAGCTGGTTGAACAATGATTTCTGAAGTAAAACAAGTTATTATTCTTCTCCATGGGTTCTGACCCTTTTACCATTATTAGTAATTTTGTGTGAATACATTAGTCTGTTTACATGGTATAACGTGTAGGTATTCTATTTTATTTTTGTTGTATCTTATTATTGCAAACAAGGACACAAAATCACTCTTCATTTCCTCCTTTGTCTTGTTACAGTACAGGCAGTTAACCCAATAATTTCACAATTTGTGCTATTTTCAGGGTTATTTCATTAATTTGTGCTGTGCTATTTATTTTCATGTTCTGGGTTATTTGTGTAAGCTGCACATTGATTGTTGGGCCTTATATGTGAGCTTAGTAGTTTGTAGAATGAATGCAATAGAATTGTAAAAGTTGTAGTGTTTGACTATGAAAATGAAGAAATATATTATTATGTCCGCAACTTGCTCTGACTTTATGTAAGGTCAAACTTATTTTACAACTGTTTCTTAACATTATTTTGTGGCATTTTTGCATTTGCTCTTCTTTCGCTAAACTATTTTTCACAGGTTTGTTCCATTTGCAATCGATTCGGTGGTTCTTGTATAGAGTGCAGGGTGGCTGATTGCTCTGTCAAGTTTCATCCTTGGTGTGCTCATCAAAAGGTAATTTTTCTTTTTGATAAGTGGGAACTTACATCATAAAACTTTCTGCTCATACTTTAGTTAAACTATTTTAGCAACTATAATTTTTATTTACAAGGTCCGCTGTCTAATAATATCTGCTGTTAGTGAAAATGTCTCGTACCAAAGCTATGAAAAAATTGAGATCTATTCTTCCCTACCACTAGATATGCCAATGGATGTTGCCAAGGTTTTTCACGAGTACTATTTGTCTGAGTTCTTTGACGAAATAGGTCATTTCATTTGTATTTTGGGTTTATTACTTACGACATGCTTAAAGCTTAGTTGACTTTTAGTCTGGGTGGGACTGCTACAGTATATTAGGATTGTCGCTTGCTGTTTGAGAACTTGGGTTTGTATTAGTATTACAACTGCATGACCTGGGCTCTATTAATCTCATCAAAACATGTTTGGAGCTTCAATCAGAATTGCTCCTGTGAAGAAAATGTAATTGCATGACTCTACATGTTGACTTACAATTATACCTATCATAATGAACATATGTTAAATCTTCCTGGTTTGGCAAGTACTTTGCAAGTGCTTTGCAAATGTAGGTTATTTTGATATGATTGGTGTAAACATGACAATTGGACATTGCTGTGGTATGCACTTTCTTTTTCTTGAGTTCGATACCTAAGATGAGTTATCAAGTGTTTCATTGATTTTAAACATGTGTTATGAATTCTGTTGTCAATAAATATTTGATAATGCAAATTGAGTGTTGCATCCATTAATGTGCCATAACTCCCATGACAATTGCTTCTCAACTTTACAGAACCTGTTGCAAAGTGAGACTGAAGGTATTGATGATGAAAAGATTGGATTTTATGGAAGATGCATGCTTCATGCTATTGAACCTAGATATCTGTCCATGTACGATCCTATTGATGAAATGGGAAATCAAGAAGAAAAGGAATTCACCTGTGCCAGGGTAGAGGTATTTTCTTCATTCATAGCATTTATGGGACTTTATCTCCTGTCGGGTGATGTGGGAAACCATTTTCAGGGCAGAGGTTTTTCGAATACTGACATGTAATGATATTAAATGTCTTATTCTGGATTATTGTAGGGTTACAAGGGAAGAAGATGGGATGGTTTTCAGGATAATCACTGCCAAGTTGGATGCCTTGTTCCTGAGGAGCAGCTTAATGCTTGGATTCACATCAACGGGCAGAAATTATGTTCTCAAGGACTCATAAAATTCCCCGATTTGGATATGGAGCATGATTGTCGAGTATGTATATTGGTTGTGTTGCATAGCCTCCAATATGGATATACATTTGTTTTGTTGAAATATGAGGTTTAAATTTTGTCTACTAGTCCGTAGCTGATTAATATTTTAGATTAAGTATTTTCTTGAGATGTGTAACTAATATATGACTCTGTTTGTTAGTATTATGGAAAATATTACATCCTATCTTATCCTATCCTAGAGTATCTTGATCCTTTAGATTCATGTCCCTCTTTACTGGTGATTTCTCAATTTCAGTTACCATTTTCCTCATGTTAATTTGTCTCTTATTTAGTCAGTATTATGATTAGTATAAGGGTTAAGGGTTAATTCTTTAGGTTTCATAATCATATCCATGCATTGTAATATTAATATATCTCAGTTAATATTAATATAATGTTTCATTGTCATTTATCCTTCCTCCCTCTACATAAATCCTCTTATTTTCAACATTGTTCAAGTCAAGATAATGTTTAGTTTTCCTAACAAAAAATCCAGATCCACATATCTTGGGCATCTTACTTTAGCAGATCATAAGCTTTTATGCCTACGAAAACATGTATTTTTTTAAATAGAGTTTCTAATTTTTATTGTAAGCTTCAGCCTATTGTCCTGACTTTCTTATTTCCTGCTGTATGCAGAAGGAATACGCACGGTACAAACAAGCAAGGGGATGGAAACACCTTGTTGTGTACAAATCCCGTATACACGGACTTGGTCTTTACACTTCTCGATTCATTTCCCGGGGTGAAGTGGTATGATACTGATTTACAAGTGTTCATATGCCTCTACTATGTGAACGCAAATATTAAGCATTTCTTATGCTTCTCTAGGTGGTTGAATATGTTGGTGAAATTGTGGGATTGCGTGTGGCTGATAAAAGGGAGAAGGATTATCAATCTGGAAAGAAACTTCAGTACAAGAGTGCCTGCTACTTCTTCAGGATAGACAAAGAGCATATTATTGATGCCACAAGGAAAGGGGGGATTGCTCGGTTTGTTAACCACTCGTGCCTGGTATGTTTACTTCAAGTTTGACTCTTCGTTTATTGTTCATCTCGTTTTAAGTTTTTTCGATTTTAGTTTGCATTCATTAATGCCTTCGTCTACGCTTATGGTTGTTGGCTTATAAAGACTCAATACTTGTCATAAAATTGTTTCGGGTAGTGTCATCAAATATGTATGTTAAGAACGCTTAGTATTGATGACTTTGTCCAAAAAAGCTAACGTGCTTGTACAAACAAGAACCTTTTTCTAATCAGTCTTTATCCAGTGCATGCTGTATTTAATTTCAACTCCATAATCCTGGAATGAAAGTTTTTCAAAATTGAACCGACTCAAAATTCGTAAAATCAGATGTTGATCATAACTGATATTTTCTGGATTTATTTTTTCCTAAACTAAACGGAGTGGTTTAGGATAAAAAATCAAGAATGAAATTAGATAAAATCGTTTATTGTATTTAAGTAAAATATTATAAATTTAGAGTTAATTAAAAAACTAACAAATATCTAAGAGAAAGTCTCTTTAAGGTTGATTATGGACTGATTGAATTTTACTTATAAAATATTTATATTTATTAAAACAAGGTAATACAATTGTATTGTAATTGTTAACTATATTATCTAATTTATTTATCAATATTAGAGGAAGCTAAAGCTAAAATTATAAATATAAAAATAATCTTACAAACAGATTTTTTATGTCTATTTCACAATTTTTCATAGAATAATGTTTAACAATGTTATGTAGAAACGTTTTATAATTTTCGTTTTGTAAAAAATGAACAAATTGTAATTGACAAGATTCGTGCTGTAAACAAAACTGCGAAATGGTAGTTTGATTTGGTTATTATTTAATAAAAAACTAATTCACTGAGCAAACTAAATCCTTACTCATGAATATTTCTTTGGTCTATCCTTGATATAACTTGACGACCGTTAGAAGTTTCAATAGACGTGATGTGTTTCAACAATTGCTCTGTTCCATTTGTTCTTCAATTCATTCTAACAAATATTTTTTTATTATGTTTATGACCAGCCAAATTGCGTGGCAAAAGTGATTACTGTAAGGCATGAAAAGAAGGTAAATTGCGAACATTTTATTCAATTTTCTGGATTTATTAGGTTATGGTTTAGCAAAAGTGGCACCACTTGATTATACGTCGGAGTCGTTTCATTCATGATTCGTGATTACAGCAAAGGTTTACTTAAATGTTGGATTTGTTTGCAAATATATAAACGTTGAGGATTAAATGTTTTTTTAGATGTTCTGATAGTTTGCGTGTTTAGATGAACCCGATCCTTCCTAGCAACGCTTTGAACTTTACGTGTGTGGTTTCAGATTTCATCTCTTTTTACTGCACGCTAATGGAAAAAATTGGCTTGTGGTTTTTTCAAGGTTGTCTTCTTTGCTGAGAGGGATATATTTCCTGGTGAAGAGATTACGTATGATTACCACTTTAACCACGAGGACGAAGGAAAGATTCCATGCTACTGCAATTCAAAAAATTGCAGGCGCTATATGAACTGACGAATTGCAATTGTGGGCCACATGGCAGCATCATGGCGCCTGAAAATGCAAGTCGCTGCAATGTAACCAAGGTGCCATGTAGTTTGTATATGACTGGCAACAGTTTGCTAGGAGATCTATACGTGGAGCTGAGTTTTGCTCCTTAATTTTTTGTAAATAAGCTTTCTGTCGGTGATCTTAATTTTTTTATCTTAAATTAGTTCTTCTCACCTTCAATTATTAGACGCCTTCAGATTAATGAAATTATGGTGAAGAAAGTTTTCATGAAAACAAATAGTATAGCAGCAGCTGAACGCAATCATTTTGTGAAAGCACGCGTTACAATTCCCCAGGCTTGTCGCACAGCCACAACTATGTTCGAAGAATAATAAATACATAAGCAGTGGCGTTTACATTGCATTCTCCAACGATTGTAATTTGTAACCATCTATAGCCCCTACGACCACCAATTTGGAATACTTGCGGTAGCTTCGTTCACCATCTTTACGAGAGTCACCTGTTAAGGTTTATAGCTGAATGTTAAAGTTCTACGGAAAATCGCCAACACCAAAAGTCTAAAAAAAATTTTCAAAAAAGTCTGAAAGAAAATGTTTCAAAGAGGCGGATCTTTAATTGAAATAAAAAACAAAAAGAAAGCCAGGGCGAACAAATAAATAAACTAGGTAAAACCATAGGGAGGTGAAATTACATACCACACTTTCTGGAACACCGGGGGGCGGCAGTGTCAGATTTTTCGGAGGGGCAACCTTATCGTACGATCTTTTATCAAATCTCCACTCTCCGATCTTTCCATACGTCAGCTCACCCTAAAATATTTTACATCACACACATTGAGAGACAACTGTAAGCAATTAAATACAAATTAAGATGTACTTTTCCTAGAATGATAATTGAATTATAAATCTTTCCCTTTATTTTTCATTGCACATCAGAATAGAAATTTGTAGAGCCCAATCCCAACACAGTACCTTCATGTTATAGTCGCAACCATATGTATAGTGAATTATGTATGTCTTGCCAATTTCTTTGTCCCATGGAGGCTGAAACGCATGATAAACAAACAAATATTAGCCATTTTGAGGATAGAGAGCTTTCGATGAATTATGCGTTTTATTGAAAAATTATGAAATTTCAAGAACAAATGATAGACAAAAAAAAAATCAGCTTTTTAATAACCTTTTTACAATAACTTTTTAATTATAAAACGTCCGTTTAAGATCTTCCAAAAGAAAAATACCAAACCCTTTAGGTATTCAATTGCTTATGAAGAAATTGAGGTGCTTAAATTGAATTTATCGCGAGTAATGGGTTTTATTTATTTGATTTTTCTTATCCTATCGATGATTGTTAGAAAATTTATCCCGACAGACTCCTATCATCTAGTCACCAGTGTAAGATAATGGACGTTCTTACATATAATTAATTTTTTTTCTAAGCTACAAGTAATGGACTGATTGGTTATGTTATAGTAGAGAGAGAGAGAGATTATATATATTTATGACATTGAGTCTTTCATTTTTCCTTTTATATAATGTTTAACTGTCATTTTATTTAAGGTGAGACTTTGACTCAGTTGGATTATTTCCAACATCTACATACATCAAAGATCCTTGTATAATTTGCATATGAATAATGGTCGTATAAAAAACTGAAAGAAAGAACCTTATTGAACCTGAATCATGAAGTCCTTGTGTAATATGTTATGAACACCATGAAGAGCGGATGCAACCGCATAAGCATACCTAAGTCAATGATACAAAATAAAAACATAAAAAGGTCAAATTATTCTGAGTTTTTAAGAAAGGATGACATGAATAAGAGAAGGAAGAAAATGAAATTACATTTCGAGCACCCATCCAAAAGCTTTATCAGTTTCAGGATCCTTTTTCATTGCCAGAGAAACGTTCATCCAAGTGGGAGCAATCTTCTTAAGGTATTTCTAACATTCATCCACACAAAATTTATGAAATGACACCAAATAAAGAGTATTCATTATTATCACAGAAAACTAATCGACAGATACCTTCCCAACAATAACTGGTGAATTCCCAATTGGATCAATATCAGTTATTGGTCCCTTTTCCACAGGGAAGTACTTCCTTAGCACTGCTTCATACTTCTTAGGTTCGATGTAGAAGAAAGGGAATGCAGCTCCATACCCATCTGTGGCTAAGTTGGGTATAGGTTTCACAATTATATGATCTGGCTCTGCCATCAATATATAACTGATATACAGTGCTAACAAAAGTCAACCAAATTCCCATTCCCAAGAGAGAGAAATACAGAAAATTAGAAATTTAAAGTTAAATAGCTCATACTCTTCTTTAATATCTGCTTTTTCAAGCCACTGCACAAATGCCCATGGTCTATTAAGCACAATGTATCCCTGTTATACAGTGCAGATGTGTAAGAATCCACAAGAATAAGGAATCAACTAATGAATTTTATCCCTGAAAATGTACCTCACGTATCACTCGTTGACTTAAAGTAATGTTTTTAGTCCTTAAATAATTCAAACCCTTTTATGGTTGGAACAAATACGATTACATTTCCAATAGCTATTTTTCCCAGAAACAGTATAATTTGAGTTTAGACTCGTCAACAATTACTGAGATAAACCATGACATCTTATAATTTGAGTTTGAATTTAACTCAATCTCAAAAGCTAGTTTCGCAATTAGAAATGTCCCTGTTCTTTGTTCGTTCTTTTGTTCTGAAGAGTCACAGTCATTGTGGTAGAGAAACACAACCCAACCACTTGAAATTACAAAAAACAAAAGTCAACTTATTACCATGTTGTCGAAAAACAGTTCAAAACCTTTTACAGTGTTATACCATTCCCACAAAATTCATACGATTTTGCAATCATTCAGAAATTGAACCCCCCATGTAAAAAAAATTCAATTTTTTTCAACTTCAGAAAAATAACATCCACAGTGACAGCAGAGAAACACAAGAAAAAACACCCAACGGAACCCAGAAAGCATAATTGTGCAAGAAGCAAAGCAAAACCTGATCCATCCCAGCAGGTAAAGGCTGAGCAACAAAGGTGGGGATCTCATCCATGAACTGGTCAGGCTTCCCAGAATGAAGGATCCGAGTGAAGCCTCCCATCCCAGATTGGGGTCCATGCTTGAATTTGTTGTACCAAAAGTACATCACTCTGCACTGCCACGTGTTGTAGACAGAGTCAGAGGCAGTGACTGCAGTGTGAAAAAGCCTCTTTTTTTGGGAGGAGGATCTGTGGAGTGGCATCTTGATGAGAGGATCCACCGAAATGGAAGGGCGAGAAGGGCCTGGGAAGTCCTGCTTGAGAGGGGCATTGGCTGAGATGATGATGTTGTACGTTATCAGAGCCACTGAGAAAGTTATCAGAATTGTGAAGAACAAATTGCCACACCCCATTTTCCAATTTGATTCCCCTTTGATGGGTTTGTTTCAAATGAAGAAAGACGAAGCAAAAGGAAGAATCTTTGTTCACAATTATAGAGAATAGAGAGTAGTTGGATTTGACAACAGAGGCGGCTTAGTCATACTTCTTCTGTTCTGTGTCCAGTTGTTGAGAGATGAATTGATATCAAACTCCAAAAAGTCTTCTCCTATTTATCTTTTTTAATTTCCCTTTATAATAATAACAAAATGTATTTAGTTTTTTGTTCTTCTCTCTCTTCTATTTTGTTTATATTATGCTGTTGTTTGTAAAGTGAATTCATATGGTCAGCCATAGCCATCAGAATGAGTGACCATCACTTTCAATTTTTTTCACTTGCATTAATTAATTAGGCACATATTTTAAAACTTTTATTTCTATGCATTCAAATTTAGACTTTGGGTATAACTCAACTTTTGTAATAATAACTTTTGTTTATGCGATATAGTTAATTATGTTAGATTAAAAAATCGAGATTGTAGTTAAGAGTTTTTCAAATAAGAAGCATTTTTTTAAATTTTCCATGAAAACATACCATTCTTTTAAGAAGTATTTAAATATATATTTTTTATTTTACATCTTAATCGGTCACATAACTGTTTCCAGATATAAGAACTAAGACAATTAGAAATATTAGTAATTAAAACAACTTTTTAATTTATTGCAAAAAATTTGGATGACAAGCAAATTAAAAACATCATAATAATTAATTTAAAATTAAGCTGTATATGGTTGTTGTTGAATTAAGGTATACAACATATACTACCAGTGCTATAACTGATCAATATTTTAAATGCTATAAATAAATTATTAATTTTAAATATTTTGAATAAACTTTTGAAACTAGTAATTAGTTATATACTTTTATATTTTTGAATGATTCTTTTCCAAAATGTACATTTTAATTCGTTCTTTATAAATGTCATTTATGAAGAATATTTTGTTTTTGGAAAGTAGAGTTGATATTACTTTCCTTTTTAAAGAAACATTTTGTGAAAAGATTATATATATATATATATATATATATATATATATATATATATATATATATATATATATATTTCATTATAACATTCATAAAATAAAAGTACCGTGGAACCTTTATTGGATACTTTAATTTAAACTCTATCTAGAATTATTTATTTTTGTGTTATACCAAAATCACAAAATGTAAATAAAAAAATTTAATGATGGATTGTTTTAAGAAGATTAATATTAAATTTAGACTCAAAAGAATAATATGAATCACAATATTTGGTTTTCTTGACAATATGTCCTTCTTTTATATAAATTGTATTTAGTAAATTGTTACAATATGATGGATAGTTATTTATCATTAACTTGATATCAAAAATCTTTATCCACTTATTATATGATATATTTTGTCTTTTTGATATAATGTATAATATCTTATTAAATTCTAAATTAATACTTACACAAGAAAGTAATAATTTTTTAGTACATTCTTATTATTACTATGACTACTATTTATAATATTAGAGTAATATATTGTTTATCAATCAATCTTTCGCTTTCATGCATCATATATAACAAAATAATTAATATTCAATTTCAAACAACTAACCATGAATAAACAAAAGATAAATCACTCAAACACAACAATGTCGCTTAAAGTGTGAATTTATCACTCAAGCAACAACTTAAATAGCTCGAGCAATAACGTTCTCGTTTGAACAAGAACATCCTCACTAAATATTCTCACTAAATATACAATCCCAACTTGACCAATGTAATGTATCATATGGTAGGATACAAACAAAGTCTCACATCAAATAAAATAAGAGATGAAAATGTGTTTATATATACATCTCCAATTTGGCCTGATACATTTTGGAGTGGTACCAAAAGCAAATCTCAAAGACTTTAACTCAAAGTGGATAATATATTACCATTATGGAGATCTATGTGAGTTTTTATAAATAAATAACTAAATATTTAAAATTATAATTTATATTCTTAATAATAACTTATAATTTTAATGTTTATCATTTTTTTGAAACTATTAATTCTAAATTATAAAATTCAAATTTAAGATACCTATTGTTTTTTAAGCTCATTGGTTTTTAGGGAAAATGTAAAGTGAAAAATGTTGGAAAACAAATAAAGAGAAGCATTTCCCATTCAGTAATAAAGAAATGTATATTCTTTTATTGGATTCAACATGTTATATTTTCAACTCAAATATAAATAGAGGAGAGTAATGTTATATTTTCAACTCAAATATAAAGAGAGATGACTGAAAAGTATAAAAAGACTTAGTATTTTTCAATTATTCTCTCATCCTCATCAATACTAATTAAATGAATAACGTGATAATTATGTAACTATATAATTTTAATTAATTTTTTTAAAATAACGTTTGTTTTATTTTCATGTTATTTTCTTCCAAAAAAATATTCATATTTTTATTTATCTTTTTTCATTTTTTTCTCTTACATTTTCTTTTATTTTTACTTTTCCTTGAAGATAAAAAGAAAAAAATGTTACGGTAGCGTAACGGCAAAAACAAGTAACTTTTATTCTTTGTAATAGAATTTGTGACTTTACCATCATTTAATACGATTATTATTGTTATCCTTGTTTTTCAACAATGAGCTCCGTTGACTTACATACTCTGTCACGTCACTTCAAAGAAAGATTAAACATATTTATGCTATCATAATTAACAAGTCTTTTTCTCGTATGATATGGATATCTTTACATTTAAATAATATTTACATTCAATATCTTTTCTCCATTTATTTTTTAAAAAATTAATCTAATTCTTATATGTTTTAAAAAATTCTATGATCATTTTAGTTTCAGTTTTTCTATTTTATTTCTAAAATTTAACAATAAATACGTAAAAAAAAGAAGACTTGAATTGAACGATAAATAAATACTTAAATAGGTGTCTAGACTCCTAACAGAAACCAAAGTCACTTCTAAAAGTAACCTCAAACAAATATAATTATCAATTTTGAATTATGAAATTCAGAATATAATTTTGGATTATGTATTGTAAAATAAATTTTCAAAATACGTTATATTTTTAGTAGGTTGGGTGTACCAAAAGTAACCTGCACATTTCACTTTTCAATGACATCTGAATATAATACATAATTAATTTCAACCAAATTGTAATTTGAGACGAAAAATGTACTTTAAATTATAAGACTTGGAATTATAAGGCATTCAATTGCCACTAAAATTGTAATTTAATGTTAACACTCTGCTAACGAAATTTAATTCAAAATTCAAATAAAATTTAGAATTACAAATCCAGTTTTAATTCAAAGTCCAAATTCAAATTTAAGTTAAAAGAGAAACACAGTTTTTAACAACTTTTTAACTGAAAACTTCTTCATCTGATGTCTACAACAAAAATTATAATCACTTTAAGTTTTTTTTTTCTATCAAATTTTGTCAAAACAAAATTTGTAGTAAATACATGTAATATACAATAAATATGCAACAATAAAAGTTTGTACAAAAAAATTTAATTCAAAAATCAATTTCTATTTATTTTCAATGAATTTTTATGATGTTTGTTTGTTTATATTTACTAAAAAAATCTTTTAAATTATAACAATTATTTAAAATCGTTATTTTTCTATATAGTAATATGATAATTTTTTAATTATTATATTTTTAGGTAAAATATGACTATTTTCACTGTTATTTTTTAAATCGTCATATTTTGCTACATATGACAATAATTGTCATTTTTTTAATAAATTCTATAAATAATATTTCCCAAGGTTTTTTAGTTTCCAAAAAAAAATCTCCGAAATTAAGTCCTTTCAGCTTTCTATTCTCATTATTACATTTCAGCATTCCCCTCTTACTTAGTCTTTTCATTTCAACAAAAAATTTATAAATTTAGGATTTTGATTCTTTTAAGCGTTTTTATTTCAAGTTTCTTGTTCTTTTTCATAATCATGTTTTCGTACTCTTATTATTTATCCAATGCAGGTTACCATTTGGCTGTAGAATCTGAATCGGGTTTTGATTTTGCTGCCACTCTCCGTTATCGTTCTCCGCTAATGGAATTTTTTATTCATTTAGCTTATTCCTTCAACTTTTGTTTAGAGTTTAGGTTGGAAATAGTAACCTCCCAATTTTCATACTATTTTTTTATTATATATCACATTTTTAATAATACAAAGAAGTTAATTCAAAAAATATATATAAGATGGTATTATAGATATTCATATATAACTTATAATAGAAAATTATTATTAAAAGATACTACACTTAACAAAGAGTGTAATAAATATTTAACCAAAGAAAATCTAACAAAACTTCCTATACTATATCTCAGCTCCTTCTCCTAGCATATGCTTACCAGAAACATCCTCCTTTGCTTCTACCAAGGTAATCATCACAAACAAGAAAAGAACAAAACAGACAAACTAACACAGAAAAGAAATGGTAAGTTAATGTACCAAAAATCATTATATATCACTTTTATAGAATTAGACATATAACATAGATAAAACAATTAATCCTAAGTCATACAATTCTTCGTTCTAGATTTGATCATCTGGATACATGTATTGATATCAGATTCATGGGAGACTTGTGCATGTGTGGTGAACCAACCTACCATCCAAACTACACTCAAGGTTAGTCCGTCAAACACCTATGGTCAAACTGACCTTAGGCTAAGGACATCTTGCTACTCCTCATAACATAACCATGAAGCCCTTACTTCAATACATTATGCTCAAGCACAACACCAAACTTTTTCCCATGAAATTTCTTTTACCATATACTTAAAATGAATACACATTCATCATTATCATTCACAACATTCATAATTATCAAAAACTACACATAACATCCATTATCATATGTCATGAACATATTTATAAGCATAAACAAATATACATCATATCATAATAACCAATCCACTCAAATAAGCAATTACACTATTACCATTCAAGGACATTCATAATTTATTACACACTATACATAACATCTTAAACAAACATACAATAAAGAGTGTAGGAAACATCTTGAGTTGTTTTGATTTAATTTTAATAACTAATTCCCACTTCTTGGTATATCTAAATCATTTACAATAAACTTATGTGCCAAATCAAATATTGAAAGACCATAGAAGCAAGAAGAATTGTAAAAAGAGAAACTTGGCAGAGGCTCATGACGTTCAATGACACATCCTTGCCATTGATAACCATTCTTTTCACAAAGTTGGTGCTTAAGCGCCACCTTTATGTTGTTGAGTGCCATACCAAAAGACATAAACTTAGAAACTTGATTTAGATGCACTCAAAATCTATATCCAAATGACCCAATTGATATCCTTAATACTAGAATTGTTTCAAAAATATTTTATAACTCAAATTGAGTACCAATTTGCTCAATCGTTCAGGAACAAGGTTCAACAGACCAAACTAACAACTCAAAACTTATACATGCATATTTCACATGTAACATATCACATTTTAGTGAACTAAGAAGCTACCTAAGTTCTAAATACCACTTAGAAAGGCCATTAACATTCAATTCACTCAAACAACACTCCTTACTGAAATTCACCTGTCAAACCATCACTTTTAAACCAAAACCAAGCAAGACTAATAGTTAACTAAGTCCTAATTTGCACATACTCATACCACCAACCTTAAAATTATTTAACAGGCAATTACCATATAATACAATATGTTATACCACAAATTCTAGAACAAAACAAACACACATTCAACATAATTCACATACCAATTTATAAATTTATAATCAAATCAAGAATGCAATACAAGTTAACAAAACATTAACAACAACAAAACTTGCTAGTTAGCTTCCATGGCTACGATTCAACCTGCAAGAAACCACTACAAAACTCCAAATTGAGTATGTGAAACTCTAATCGTGATCATCCTCTTCTAGCGAATAGCAACAAAGCCACAACAACGCCACCACTGTGGAATGCATTGCTCCTCTTCGCCTTCGTCACGAATCGCGACCTCAATCTCCTCCTTCTTCAACCTCAATCACGCAACCTGCATAGAAAATCCTAAAATCCTAAATCAAAAAACCTCTAATTTCCAAAATCTCAAATCGCACCATCACTCCATCATGTTCGTCTTCTACACCTCGAGACAATTTTGTCCTTCATCGTAAGAAGCACAAGAAACTTAAAAACCTAACCCAACTTAAATTTAACTTTAACTTTTAATCTTGCCACATTAATTCACCTGAGGTTGCTGGATAATGAATAACTGGACAAGTTATTTACTATTAGTTAAGGTAGACATTACACCATTAGCGTTTTTAATGTCATCAGTAAAAAAAGACCAACTTGAACCACTTTTACAAGAAGACCCAACAACTAAAAAATAGAAGTTTTGGATAACTCCATCAATGTTTATCATTATCCACTTAGGCTTTCAAACTGACAAAATTTCCTTCAAAATAGAAATCTTATATTTTATAATTATTACCGATCAATCTAACCAATTCTTTAATTTTACATATTGTCATACTAAAATTAATGGAAGATTGAAATTTGTATTAGTTTCTCATACATCAAATCATCCAAATCATTAAAAAATAGTTGTAACTTTAACAACTTTAAGCGAAGGACTACTTTGATGGTTTAAAAAGTGAATAATAGACGAAGTAGATTTAATATGAAGATATTGAAAAAGTTGTTGTAGCCAAGTCCAAACTTACAATATTGCTAGAACACATTAAAAAAATAAATGAGTTAGAGACTTTCCATGCGTGATGTAAAACTTTCCACAACACTGAAGTCTTGTATGGGAGAATAACATCCAACCAAATAAGTTTCTCCCATTCTACAGCACTGGATTGTGAAGAGAAAAAAATCCTATCAGCTTTGTGTGTCAACATGTCAGAACTATCTAAAATTTACATTTCAAATTATTCTTTTTATTATTATTTCTCTGATTCTTATTTAATAAGAAAAATAATACTTTCATATACATAAATCTTTTACATTCATATAAATCTTTTACATTCATATTCACATGACACTATTCTTTCTTATTTTTTATTTTTTTTAAATATAAAAATTTACTTTTTGTGAATATTTTATTCTTGTTGTACTGTATGTTAAATAAATATAAAAGTGTGTCGTGTATCATTATTTAATTTAATAGGATATCTAGAGTTTATTAAAAGGTTTAAAAACCTATTACATCTCATTTTTCCGCAAAATGCACACTGATTTGGACGTTGGGAACCTTCGTCTCTTCCATTCTACTTCTTTCCCTCTTTGCATTGACCACTGATTTCATCTATTTGAAAGAAACCATCTTATGTTTCATTTCTTTTATCACCATAGAGAAACATGATCTCATATCTCACAACAAAAAACATAATTTCTGAATCACGTGTGCTTCCGTCACAAACCATATAATTTTTACTGTAATCATCACGAAATTCATTTAAAATGTTTTGTTAATTTGTGATTAGATCCTGCAAAGCATGATTAATTAACATATATATATATATATATATATATATATATATATATATATATATATATATATATATTCCTAATACAAGGGTTGTTCTATTTTATTTACTTACAACATTAAAACATGTGTGACGTTGTCGGTCAAACCTTAATCACAACGGGAGAGTAAAATTATGTTTACCAAATTGACTAAGAAAGCTACAAAATTAATTAAGAAATATATTATATGAAAACTTTTCAAGATACAAATTATATCATATGAGAGAAACTATAAAATAAAAAATTATAGTTTACAAAATTATAAATATAAATTAATTTATGTTCAAATTAAAATAAAAAACTTGAAAAAATTATATAAATAAATTTTATAAACGAGCTTATGAATAAATTAAATTTTGTCCGAGAAGTTAATTTTTTATATTCATTTCTAGATTTTCTTACTGAAAAATACTTTCAACTAAACCATAAAAAACTCAGAATTATTAAGATCATTAATGAATCACACCCAAGAGATATATTAGTATAAGTTAAATCAATAGGATGAATTTTAGTAAAAATAAATGTAATTTTTTTTTTAATTTATAATTTAAATTACTTTGTTTATTTTTTTCTTAATCATATACCCTTTTGCTAATTCTCTTTATAGTTTCTCGAAATATCACCAAAACACTGTGAAATGATTTTGGAGAGAAAAAGAGTACACGAGATAATGACATGCTTTTATTTTTGATTGAAATGAAAAAGGAAGAAAAAGAGGGAAAGGTTAGAGGAGAGAAAAGGGGCAATATTTACATAGAAGAAGTTATTTATGTTTGAGAGAGAACCATTAGAAAAATTGTACCGAAGTCAAATCTTTTGCAAGCTGTAATGATGAATCTAATGTTTGGTTTTAGGCTACCTAACTACGTAATTAAATTACATGAATCACTTGTTTTTTTGTTTCATTCTATTTATTTACAAAGAATAAAAACTATTAACATAAAATAAGAATTTTGTTAGAAAAAAATTACATTAATCCGAGTCCAATTTATATAAAAAAATTAACATTACTTTTAACTAAAATTTAGATTTAATTTATGATTTTGATTTAATGTAAAATTTAAGCTTACAGTTAGAGTGATAGAAGAAAGGATAGTAGGAAGGAGACAGTTAATGAGAAAGTAAAAAAAGAAAAACACAGAGCTGTTAAGATACAACGAAATCTTTCACCAGCTTAAGGATCCCCGTTGATTATTGAACAGAAACTCAACACCACATCTTTTAGTTTTACGAAAAAAAAGGTTAAAATCGTGAGGGCATAGATTGGCACACATTTACTAAATATAGTAAAAAAAAATAAAAGAAGAAAACGAAAAGAAAAAAAGGTTTGAACAAAAAAATAGGAACCACGTTCATCCCACGGATTCTTCGGAGTTTCCGAACACAAACAATTCCGAAGATATATATACCGAAACAATCTCAAAAATCAAAACCCCCCAACACATATATACCTCTTTCCATTCCAAAGCAAAAACCAAAAAGAATTTCCCTTTTCTTAAAAAAACTATCTTCTATTTGTGTTTCACCATAATCTTGTTGCTATTGTTATTGTTAACAAAGCAACAATAATGCAAAGTGGAATTAACCGGCAACATTCTCTGAGGGAGAAGTTCAAATCTTCCATATGTTGTTTCTCAGGAACATCGCACAATGATTCCCTAGAACACGGAGAAGGGTTTTACAGCAAATTTCATATACCTAGGACGCCAATTTCTCCGGCTGGCTCCACCTCATCTTTTTCGTGGTTCAAACTAAAGTCACCCACAACCACTGATTTCGGGAATGACCCGCATTCACGTGTGAGGGGACGGAGTCTGAAGTCCCGCATGAGTCGGAAGCTCCTCCATAACCGTCAGTCACAGTCCGCGGACTTTAGCTACGACCCTTCCAGCTACGCCCTCAACTTCGAGAGCGAAAGCCCCGAAGAGTTTCCGTTCAGAAACTTCAGCTCCCGGTTGCCGCCGTCTCCGCCGGTGGAATATTCCGGCCACTGATTAATGATTTAATGTTGTGATTGATTGATTAATTAATCGATTGTTGAATTTAAGGGTGGCGCGGGGATTAGCGAGGTAAAGGTTGGAATGAAAACGGAAAATGTAAATGGTTATGTGGTGAATTGTGAAGGTTGTGGTGTTGTGTGGCGAAATATGGGTGGAGACTACTTCCCCTTGTATACAAGACATTTATTCTTATATATAATTATTTTACAGCTTTTAAATCAACTTCTCATCTTGTAATAATTACTCACTAACGTTTTTATTCATTTCAACAAATCACTCTTTTTCTTCTTTTTTATGCAATTCGTGTTTATTGCTTCCTTTAAATTTGATTAGGGTAAACACCGATCGAGGTTGAAAATTTTAGGTAGATATAATATTGAATTGGTAGATTTTTGAGAGAAATTTTTTGGAGGGATTACTAAAATAACAAAAATACTGTCACATAAAATGATACAATAGATTAATCAACTACTAATGAATTAATGTATTAACAGTACAGTTATCCAAAATAACCATAGAATTAAAACTTTACAGAAAACGCCTAACAACCAAAAACTATTATCAACTCTTTTCATGACCGATCGATCCTAATCTACACAGTTGGATCCTCTCCGTTCAACCTCTGCTCCACCGAAACTTCACAATCCTCTGCTCACATCCACCGGATGATCATTGCACAAAAGAAAATATCGAACGGCGACATAACAAAACAAAAAGTAAGGGTAAGCTAATGTAATAATAAAATCATATTATCATACAATTCAAAACACACCAAACAGATAAAATAATTAAACACAAGTAGACAAACATATAACACATATTGACAGACCACTTTAATCGATCGTCCAAACTAGTATGAATATGTAGCTTTGGCCGTTCGTGCACTCGTGGGTGTAGTAACTGGAAACCCATCAACTGCCACACGAGGTTAACCCGTTATTACTCATCGTAGGACCCCCTCCTCGGCTAGGACCTCCTGCTATTCTCACGACATGACTTACTCCTCTCTACTTAAGACTTGGTAATCATCAGAATGTTAGGATGAACGCCGTAGATTTCACTATCTATATTCATACTATACCACCACTCTTGCTTATCCAATCATTGAGACATTCCTCCTTAGAATTCTCTTTTCACACCATTTTAAACATCATACTTTATTTGAATTCCAATACAATAGCTCATACAAGATACATCAAAGCAACTCTAATAATTGAACCGAACCAACCAATGAAATCAACAGTAAAGACCGAATAACATTTCATAGAACTGAACCGACAACATGCAACCTTTGAGTACGACCGAACGGAAAACTCAACATAACCTAGGAATATGACCGAACAGAATAACACTCACAACATGTAATCATGACCGAACAGTCCTTTAACAAGAAATACTCGAATATTATCCTAAAACAATTGAAAAGTCAAAAGCTAGAATAATTAGCTTAGATCGAACACATAAAACTTAAATCGAAAACTAAGAACTTAGACCGAATACTCAGATAAAACCAATCACTAAAACGTAACCGAATGGTCATTAAGAGGTAAGACCCATAGGATGACAATCATAGTTAATACCGAACACCGGTACAATGTTGAACAATAGCGCGAGGCCAAACACTAGTGAGAGAACAAATTTTATAGATAAATCGTATACTAGTACGAAACGAACTTATAACTAAACCGAATACTACTAAAACCGAACGTTAATATAACCCTGACTCCTACACAAATGGAACACGAATACAACACCAAACACTATTAAGACCGAACGAAAATACAAAACATAACCATATTACAAAACCTAGTAATACTAACTCGAACGCTATTATCAAATCAAATACTACGAAGGCCGAAAATGAACATTAGTACGACGCCGAACGATCCTAAGACCGAATACTACTATGAAAATGAATATTGTTAAGACTGAATACCTAAACTTGACCGAGCGGTCAACAATGAATGCTCAACATTCTGCATAATTCTGCAGAATGAAATACACTCTAGAAATTACCAAAACTGAATGTTTTTCAACCCAGAATTCTTTCCGAGATAGATATAATCTACAAGTCAACAATCACAACATTTAACATGTCAAACAAAACAAGTCGATCACTCAAACATTCAACTTCTCCCACATGCAAAACCATCAAACCACATTTTCATACATCATCAATCAAACAAATAAATTAACTAGCTTCTCTTACCTTAGAAATTCTGAACAGCTTAATCCCAAAACTCCCAACTTGAATCTTGCACCGAAAGAAACTCTATGAACACCTATAGATCACTGTTTGGTGAGAAAAGACCAAACATAGGACCAAAAATGAAGTTAGAAACCGGAAAAGAAATCTGATGAACACATGCAACTCGAGACTTGGATTGCATGTAACAGAAACCAGAATTTCTGAGAAGAGGATGAACTTACCAATTCAAAGACTGTTTTTGATTGCTGAAGAAAGAAGCTTCTGTCACCAAGAAAGCTCAGGCATGACCTGATTAATGATCAGAGGAAGAAAAGTGAAAATTTTCTAGAGAGAATTTGTAGAGAGAAAGAAGAGAAAATGAAACTCAGAAACTTGGATATAAGAAGTGCATGCAGAGAAGAGTGGCACGAAATTTTGAAAAGTTCTTTTATATACTATCATCAAAACCGATCGGTCCAATCAACTACGTGCACTTGTCTTCCACTCTGAATTTCTGAATCCTTACAATTGGAGACTTTGTTTTTTACTTTCATTCATTTTTTTTCACCCATTTTATACTATATATTTTATATAACATTTTTTAATTATGATACAAAATAAACATACGGTAAGAGCTTTTGTTATTACTATACATTTTTATTGATAAAAATAAATCTATTCATAAATTTAAATACTCAGTCATCATTTTAATCTGTGATTAAAATCTATTAGTAATTATTAACAAATATGTTATCAACATATATTTACTAACAAATTTATGATAGTGAGTGATTATTACAAATCGCAAAAATTTGTTTATCTATCAACAAGATAATTTTTTTACCATTAATCATATATTGATAAAATCAAACTATTCACATTTTTTCTTGTTATTATCGAAAAATTATATTCGTCAATAATTTTTTATAATGATCATCTTACATAAACTAGATTAAAGTATAAAAAAATAACTATTTAATTATAATAACTAATGAAATTTGCAAAATAAAGACCGTTGATGCTTCGAGCACTTTTATTTTACTTTTGCCGTTGGACTTTCATCTGAAAATAATATTTTTATTGATTGAAAAAGACATCATGAAAAACTGGCTTAAAAAGTGTATGGCAATATAAAATAAACCATTCATTCATTAGGATCTTTTCATCCTGAGATTATTTTTGTCTGTGTTTTCTTTATATGTACGATATAAATAAATTTACCGTTCTTAAGAAGTTAATTTGTTTTAAATTTTATCAAATAAATAATTTTCTTCATTGATTATCATTAGTTTGTGATGTATTTAAATACGTTTTTTCTTTTCATTTCTCTTTTTAATTGGTCTATTAATTGTCTCCAAAAATTTTAGAGACTTATTTGCTAATGATAAACATACAACATGATTATAAATTAATTATAATCAAATTTCTTATAAGTTGTAGTATAGGATCTTAGTAGTGATTGAATTTCAAGTATGATGCTGCAGCAAAAAGCACAATCGAAAAGAACGAACGTTATGTGAGAAAAAAAAAGAATCAGAAGACAAAATAGTATTAAACATTTATGTCCTCGACCAAATGTTGTTGGTGTAAATTTAAAAAGATGGTCAAAAAGTTTGGCAAAGAAGAATAAATCCTCATTCCTTAAGAAGACCACTTCATTTTTATATCTCAAAATGTACATGAACATACGTGATGAAAATGACAATCCATAGAATACTTATTTTTCATAGAATAAATAATTTATTTATACAATAAATATTTTTATATTTTATTATAGTATTTAAGTGTAATTTATTTTATACAATAATTTATTTATACAATAAATATTTCGTTATTTTTTTAATTCAATTAATAATTAAAGTAATTAAGCGTATATTTAATATTTATCATTATAACGTATGTTTATTAAAAATTTAAGATAAACTTTTACTGTTTTTTTTTCGTTTTAGAAATTTTAAAATGTTTAGTTGTTTCTTAAAGTTAAATGTATTAACATTAAAAAATTTTAATAAAAATATATAAAAAAATTGTTAAAAATCAAATACATACTTAATTATATCAACTATTGATAAGATTTAAACAAAATTAACATAATTAAAGTTATTGTAATACAATTTTACCATTTTCAATATAAAAATGTGTTAATACTAACATTGATTACCTTTTTTATTTATATATTTTAAGAAAGTTAAAAGGTAACTAGCTCCAAAATTAACATGAGATTAGCTTCCTACAACAATTCGAATTTTGAGGAGAAATCTTTCTCCAATTGTCAATATAGCTTCCTTGTCAAAAGAGTATACAAGTATCGTGAGTGCGTTTGGGTGCGTGTGTGCGGGTGCGTGCGTGTGGCGGCGTGCGCACGGGGCGGGTGGGGGGTGCGTGTGTGTGCGCGTGTGTGTGCATGTGCGCGCGTGTGCGTGATTGCATGCGTGTGTGTGTGCGTGTGTGCGCGTGAGTGTGTGTGTGTGTGGGTGTGTGTGGGTGTGTGTGTGTGCGTGTGGGTGTGTGTGTGTGTGGGTGGGTGTGTGTGTGTGGGTGTGTGTTTGTGCGCATGTGTGTGTATGTGGGTGTGTGTGTGTGTGGGTGTGTGTGTGTGTGTTTGTGTGTGTGGGGGGGGGTGTGTGGGTGGGTGGGTATGGGTGTGGATGTGTGTGTGTTGGGGGGGGGGGGTGTGGGTGGGTGGGAGTGTGTGGGTGGGTGGGAGTGTGTGGGTGTGTGGGTGGGTGTGGGTTTGGGTGTGCGTGTGTGTGTGCGTGGGTGGGCATGGGTGGGGGTGGGTGGGCGTGTGTGTGTGGGGGGTGGGTGTATGCATGTGCGTGTGCGTGGGGGTGTGCGTGTGCGGGTGGGGGTGTGTGGATGTGGGGTGGGTGGGGGTGTGTGTGGGGGTGTGTGGGTGGGTGTGGGTGGGTGTGGGTGTGCGTGTGCGTGAGTATGTGCGTGTGCGTGTGCGTGTGAGTGTGTGTGCGTGTGTGTGTGCGTGTGCGCGCGCGCGCGCGTGTGTGTGTGTGTGTGTGTTATTGTGTGTGATACCATTGAAACAGACTTTGTTCTTCTCTTATAGTAGTTCTGTTATTAAATATGAAACTACAAGTAATCATGTTATAAAAGTTCTCTTTGAATGTAATTCTAAGTTTATTATTGATACTTAGAACCTAAATCACTTCACTTCAGTATGATTCGTAAGTGACTGCTTGAATGAATCACTTAATTCTATAGCTAGCTAAAGTCTTAGATCTATTTCTAGCATTTCAAAACAACAAGATGATTGATTGGACCACACTTGGAACCAATTCTCATTCAATCCCAAGCCGGTAAAATAAGATGAATGATAAGTTCATCCAAATGTTGTTTAAAGTATAAAGGATGTATGTGAGAAGACTTTCTAAATCCATCCAAAAGTCCTATAAAATAGAGGAGCAATTATGTTTTTATAAACATTCCTGAGGGTGGCTTCAACGGTTACATCATGGCTCCAACTGCAAGGTTTCCTACCAAGGTGGATTTTCTCTGTGGCTCAGGCCTCGTGCTTTTATGTTGGAGCCCTTGAGATAACTTCTAGGAGAAGAATTCTTTGTGGCTTCAGCCTTAGGTCCAGTGCTTAAGGTTTCCCTCCAAGATAAATTTCTTTATATGGCTTTGGCCACAAATGTCACGCTTTAGCCACACCAAAGTCAATTTGTTAGAAATTGCTTAGAATTCCTCTATTTTCTGTACTTTTGTCCTTTGACTCTCTATGTTCATCAAAATCTATAAAACAAGTAAAATTTGGATGATTGCTACAAATAGTTAACAAAATAAAAACAAGACAACAGTCACATTAATATCAAAATTAACTCATATTGTACACTTATCAATCAACAACCTAATCATGAAAGAGTCTATTTTAACCAGTAACTAATTTCAAACTCCCTATGTAACCACTAATTTTACACCCTTCTGATCTAAGGTTATTGTCTTATATCCATCATTAACTATAAGAATGAAATTAACACAGAGTCAATCCATCTGGAAGGTGATATTTAGATCCTTCAAAGTTCAACATCTCAAATTTATTTAGAATTTCTGTCCTAAACAACAAAAAAACACTTATAGTTAAAAAAATGTTATACAAAACCCCACAAGTAAAAACATTTAGAATTAAGACAAGAAACCATTTCAAATTTAATCACAAGTGTGCACCCTCTTCATTCCACCAAGATTCTTCTTTTCTTAATCCTTTTACTTTCCCAAACCATATTTACAATCTAGGCTTAAACACTTAAACACAAAAATGAAACACAACAATACCACAACCCTTAAGTCATCTTAAAGATGATCAAATATTAACTCCTAAACTATATTATCATTAAGCTGAACATATAACTAACACAACAAAAACACTATACCTCACTTACCATAAATCATGTTCAACTTGTTCTAATACTATAAATGTAACACCTTAAAATATAAACTATCAAATGTACTACAAACCCATAAAAGAGTTGTACAAAGCTTATATCCATACAAAGTACAAATTTAAACTTACTAAAATACCTATAAATAATACAAATATTTAAAAAATATAATTCATGCTCTAATTCAAAAACATTTTTGCTTCCAACATATGAACTATTAAGAATAAAATACTTCAAGAAGATATGCAAGTACATCCTGAATTGCTAAACAGAGCACCTATTTTGCATAGATTAGATATACATTCTGACCCATCTTAGTAAAGGGATGCCCTGTTTGTTTGCATCAAAGTACTAAAAAAGAGTTTATTATAGAACACTTTACTAATATTTACTTTAAATTCATTATTAAAAGGAGTAAAATAAAGAGAAATTGTAATAAATAAAATTAGTAATAAAGATAGTGACACACGTAGTGGTCTCATTTTTTTATATCTTAACCTTCCTCGTTCCACCACATAATGATCCATAAGAATCTAGGTAAATAATGATATATTATAATAATGTAATAAAGTGTGAATTGTGTAAAGTAAAGAAAAAGTAATTGAAATAAATAAAATAAAATAAAATCAGTAATAATGATATTGATGCACATAACGGTCTCATATTTTAATATCTTCAGCTATTCCATTCTACCATACAAGGTTACATAATAATAAAATAGTAATCTAGTAAATAATGATGTATTATAATAATGTAATAAAGTGTGTTGAGAAGTATAAATAAAAGAGAGGGAAGGGTTTTCATCTACTCTTCCACATAACACCATTCCTTTATTTTTTGGCTTAAATGTTTATTTCGTCTTTATTTTTTGGCTTAATTGCTTACTTCTTCTTCATATGTTAAGAGGTCAATTTTTGTTTAGTATCCGATTTTAAAAATGAAGACATTGGTCCCTATGTTATGAAAAGTGTATGAATAAGGTCTTGTCTGTTAAGTTGACAACAACATCTTTAAGTTCATCCTGATGTGGCCGTACTTTTTCTCTTCTCTCTTCTGTTGTCCAACTTTTTCTCTCTCTTGTTCAGCTTTTTCTTTGATGATTTGTTGAACTTGTTCTTTCTTTGTGGACCTTATTCATATACTTTTCATAACATAGGGAATGTCTTCATTTTTAAAACCGGATACTAAACGCATTTAAGCCTTATTTTTTTATACTCTCAAATTTTCTAGAAGTTGGTAACATATTGAGTAGTTAAAGTGCTTAGGAGTATTTTGCACCAATTAGAAATCCAAGTGAGGGATGCTAGTTTAATTTACTAATTGTCTTGTTTTGAATTTGATAACTTGATTTTGATGGCATGATTATTGGAGTGCTATGTTGAGTTAATTTATAATTAATATGCTGTTAAACTTTTGGGTTTTGTGTTATAATGATAGTTGTAAGGAAAATTAGAAATAATATTTTATGCATGTTTATGTTTATTTGGTATGATATGTTATGTTTTAGATTTTTAAGTTTTTATATTTTCATATATCTTTTTTTCCTTATTGGACTACCACAATATAAATCTGGTCTCTCTTATGTGCTTTGATTGCATATACCTATATTTGGTATTGTCTTGTTTCCATGTTTATGATTTCCCCTGTTTTATGTCTTTTGAACTGTTTTAGTCAAATTTAATTTCTCACTTTGTCAACTGTTAAATTAAGTTAACATTTTGATATCTAGTTCCTAAAAGATATATCTTCATTTTTACTGTTGGATTTATTGGTTTGATGTTTGTATTTAGAAAAATTATTTTCTCTTATTTGAGAGAGATAAACACTATCCTATTTATGTTTTTTAGTTATCTATGTAAAACCTCGTTAACCGTTAAATCATACTGAAATTTTGATATGTAGTTCCTAACACATATATCTTCATTTTGACAGTTAGGATTATTGTTTGATATTTGTATTTAGAAGAATTAGTTTCGCATATTTGAGAGAGTTGAACACTACCCTATTTCTAATTGAGTTGTATGTGTAAAACCTTAATTATAAATTAGTTAACCGTTAGATCAGACTTAAACTTTAATATATAATTTCTAAAACATGGTTCTTTACTTTGATAGTTGGTATTGTCATATAAATGTTTGTTGTTAGAGGAACCAGTTTGAAAGTTTCAAGAGAGATTTGAGTGCCACATTGTTTCTATGTTTTTGTGTTGTCTTGATAAAACCATGATATCTACTTTATTTAATATTTGATCGATATGAATTTTAATATATAGATCATAAAATATGTATCTTCAATTTGACTGTTGTGATTGTGAAATAGATGTTTATGCTTAGAAAAATTTATCTCGTAATCTTAAGTAATAATAGCAAAATTATTTTGTTATGGATGATTAGTGTGAAAAAAAGGAAAAATTAGAAGTTAGAAATTACATGATTGAATGACCTTGATTCATGAAATATGTTTGTTTGAATAATAGATTGCATGTATAGAATGTTGTGTTCAGTATAAATTGCCATTGATAGTTACTATGATGTATGAAAATGGGATTTGTAAATGAGAAGAAAAATATGAGTTAGGTATTTGATAACTTGAGTTAAGGCTACTTAAATGTTAAAAAGGAAATTTAATGATAAATTTTTAGTATTTAAATTGAAATAAACAATACATGGTTAATGATATATGATGAGTTGAATTAAGGAAAGATAACTATGTATATTGAGGTGTAATAATTCATATGGTATGTGATATGTAAATTAATGGTGTGAATGTTATGAATGTAATAACTCCTACGGAAGGAGTACAAAGATGTTGAGTGGTGTTAGACACTATATTGAGAAGGACTTTGAAGAGACTATCCCAACTCTATTAGTAGTGGACTCACATAGAGGAAGAGATTTAGTTATGAGAGTCATAAGAGGTTTTGACCCGTTTTGAGGTTCAATATGAAATAAGATCGAATCTAGTAGATTGGGAAACTAACCAATGTAATACTCTAGAGGGATTACAATCTCCGTGTAAAGTCTATAGTTATAGCTCTCAAGCAACAAGAATTGGTTATGACAGGTATAAAGTCTCTAAATTGCTCAATACAGTAGTCTTTTAGAAGTACAATCGAAATAGGTACGGTACATTATGCTTAAGCCAAGGGATTGTGTTATGTTATTTAGTCATGAAGGTTGTGTTGTGTGATAAACATTGGATTCTTGATATAAATTTTGAATTGGACTGGAGTCATTATAGGTAAATATTATAAACTTTTATGAGCATGATCTTATGTAATATATTGATGTTGAATATATTATTTGAGTTTTAACTTGTTAAATTTTTACTAGTTTATTCTTATATTTTTGTGGTCGTGGTTTCAACTTACACTAATCGTGTATGTACTATATTTGAGTAGAGTTAAGTAGATCTTGAAAAGGATAAGCACAATGAGATTGAGACTCTTTACAAAAAATAATGGATTGCTTATATGTATCTATCATATGTAAGTCTTTTGAAAATGTATTGTTTCTATCTTCTCTTAGTATATTTTTATGGAAGATCATAAATAAATTATTGGATAAATGTGAATAATTGCATGCTTTTCACCGCCGGTTACTAATAATGAATGATGTATTGACTAATTACTGATGTATAGACTAGTCAGGCCTCAGGATTGTTACATAGTTATTTCTTAAATTATGATTAGTTTGATATAATTTTCATATTAACTCTATAAATATATTTTAAATAAACTTAAAATTTTTCTCAATATTTAAAATGGACTGACTTATTCTCAATATTTTCATTATTCTTGAAGAAAGTTATTTATTTCTTATGTAAAAAACGTTAAAGCTTTTAGAACATCTTATGAAGTGTATTTATTTAACTTTTTAATATTTTTTATGAAGAAGAATATCAATTTGTTAACAATGAGAGCTTCATATGGTGTGTAAAATAATGAAGTAAATTATCTACCAAAGCTGTGTTAAGAATTCGTACAACAATCGAAAGAGATGTCTAAGAAAATGAAACAAGTATCAGTATTTGGAAAAATAAACAAAATTCCCAAACCCTCTATCTTATCATAATACATGTCTTCCCATGAACTCTTAATTTGGAAAGTTCATATCAAAGAAATCTCAAGCAGAAGAACCCCACATGCGTCACCTTCTGCAACTTGAGCAACATTTAGATAACCTCATTCTGAGTGTAAATTGTGAATGAAATTTGCAGTTTCAAATTTGATCTACGGAAAAATTTCATGCAGTTCCAAGGACACGAACGTGATAGGGTGGTCCACGACAGAAAATTGGCTCAGAAGCCGAGGTTGTCTTCGCACGAGCACGAAGAATGTCATTTGCATCATCAATCACTGCTGCAGCAAGTAGTGTATACTCTCCAGGGACAAGAAAATGAAGGCAGAACGAGTGTCTAATTTGTTGAAGTGGGGGAATTTCCATAGCAATGTCACTCAGAACACCTGAAAAAGAGCTATTCAGGCAAGCATGTACAATGAGACCAATTCAAATGCATGCTGATTAGAAAAGACAATCATTAACTTAGAAAAGGTTTAATACTTATTAAGTCCCAACAAATTTTTCAAATTCTAATTTTAGTCCTGATTTAGTGTTAAGTGATAACGTGACAGCTGCTAATATTTTTTGGATAAATTATGTTTGTAGTCCTTCATCTTTTTAAATAATTTAACTTTAGTCCATTAACTTTTTGTTGACCAATTTTGGTTCCTTATCTCTTCATGAAATTAAATTTTACTGCACAGTCTTAGTCTCAACTATATTTATCATTGATTTTGGATTTCCTACCATCTAAGTTAGGGAATAAGATTGGTAAAAAAATTGTTGAATGAATAAAAGTGAATTTCAGAAAAAGATTAAAGGCGAATTTTTTGAAAAATTAGAGACTGAAATATAATTTACCTAAAATATGTATGTGTCACGTAAAAAAAATTGATGAGATGGCACCTGACATGGTTGATACCGTGACTATCATGTCATCACTTAACACTAATACTACCGACGGGAACTAAAATGTTAATGGTAGAAAAGTTCATGGACAAAGAACAGTCAATTTTTTGTTCAGGGACTAAAATTAGAATTTTAAAAAAGATTAGGGACTAAAAACTTAATAAAGAAGGAATTACCCGTCCATAGAACAGTCGCTTTGGTACCATCTACACAATTTTCCCCGGCTACATCTCTGCATGTAATATTAAGACTCATTTTGAGCATATCTTTAGTATTATTACGAACCAGAACTTCCATTGCGGTCATTTCATGTGCAATCACGGAACCTTTGGAAGCAGCAGATGCAGATTCTTTATCCGGATCAGCTGTTGTTGATTCAGAACCATCTCTAACAAGCCTGAAGCCAAACGTCAATGGATCTGGAAGTAAAATATCCATGACTGATGTTTGGAGAGCAGCCTGGATAGCTTCTTTAATATTTAACTCCCCAGAGCTATTCCGTCCTGATTGCCATCGAACCTTAATCCTAGATATAAGGTTCTTGATGCAAGCATTTAGTTCAGCTTTGGTGTTCTTCTCTGAGAAGGATGCATTTCTTCCTCCATTCCCATCTAACTGGGTATCCTTCATAAAAAAGGAATCGTCAAGAACAGGTAATTTAAAATGCTCAAGAGGCACTAGAACCCTCGCGGAGCAATCTCTATCAATTCTTGTTTTAGGATAGACATATTCAGTTGCACCCTGATCAGAAAAATGGTTGTTCTCACTGCTTGAGTTCTCCAGTTTGACAGAGACATTGATTTCAAACACAACATCAGTCGGATTAGATAACTCAAGTTCAAGGAATCGAAGCCCCCAACTTCCTCTGAAAGGATCTATTTTCACCAATCTGTCCATTTTTGTCTCTGAGTTAACATGTTCATCAATAGACTTATTATTTACATCATCCAACTTCGGAAGACTTTCACCAACATGAGCAGGAAACTCCATTGAAAGAAGCTGAGCCTTCACAAAGGACAAGCCCTGCAAAACACAAATCTGCAGAGGAACAACAAGCCTTCTGCCAGGGGGCAGAGTAGATCCATTTGTTGGAGTTTCTTCAGAGGTTTGCATCGGACCTGAAATAGATAAACAGCACTGGTTGCATATATAAAGGATTTCACACAGGACAATAATGGTCCCGACAACACATGAAGCTACAAAATGAGAAAATGACACCATAAAAATCATTAAAAAGCATGTATGTGCTCAATACTTAATCCCAGTGCGCCATGAGATGGGAGCTATTGATAATTACAGAATAGCATGCAAGTGAACAATTATATTGGTAAAACAAAAGGGAAAAGGGTGAAGACAGAAAATAAAAAAGGGGATCAAATTTGATTAAATATCAGAATCCAGAAATAAAAAGGGGTTGATCTTAAAGACTGCAGATTGAACAGATAAGTTAATCCAGAGGAAAACAAGAAATACTACTGATTGTAATTGAAGACAATACCGGCATAGTGGATCAACAGCGATGGGCTGCTTCCATCTTTGGAATGCCTCATATTGTTCCCTGAGACAGTCTTCCCTGCACCAGCATCTGCATCCACCAAGCCAACCTGCCAGGCTCTCAAGGTCACAGGGAATGTAACTTCTGCTCCAGGTCTCAGAGGGAGGCAAGATTTCAATGTTTCAGAAGAATATGAAATTACAGAATCTTGATTTTTCCCGGACAATGAAATATGGGCCTGTTCAATTGGAACAGTACCGGCATTAGCCAGGCGAATCCACACATCCCGAATTTCACCTTCATATAAAATGATGGCTCCATCACCTCCAACAACATGTGATACCAATAATGGAAGTGGTGGTACTACAGAAATATTAGGAACAGAGACATTTTTCAACTTTGGAGATCCACAGCATCGAAAAGGGTCAGAAAGGACCAGCCCTTGTGAGGCCCCAAGGAGTAGATTATCAACCTCTTTAAACAGATGTTCAGTAATAACACCAAAACAGTGAACAATGCATCCAGGAATTGAAACTGGCCCCACTGATGTTGGAATACCAGATAAGGTGATCACTTTTGAAGAATTTGGTAGAAGGCTTACACTTACGGGGAAAGCATCAAAATTCCCAGAATGCACGGATAAATAGATGCTATCAACCCTTAAATCAAAGCCACATGGGTTTGCTAATTCCACCAAGACCTCAACAGGTTCTCCAACAATCCAAATAAGCTCATGCTTCTTGGTATTATTAGACTCTCCTTTACTGAATGGTGTATAAATGAAAGGTCCAGAAGGAGCAGCACCAGCCCACCAATCTTCTCTAGCAGAACTGCGCTTTATTATGTCTATTTGTGTTGGATGGAGAGGAAAGGAATGCAGCCTAGAAGCAATTCATAATCAAGTTTCTATTTTTGTTAGTTTTCCGAATTTGTGACTCAAGAAATAAGCATTTGAAAAACTTAATAATGATGCCAAAGCAGAGAAAAAAATGATAAGGATTTCCCACAGGACAAAATTAAATATCTCAGGATTCTGAAAACCCAATTATAGAGATACATTTTTTCTAATGCTATCACAAACTATTTAGTTATTTCATTCAAGAGAACACTTCAATCATTGTCTTTGGTTCTCAAAAATACCTATTTGATATGACAACATAAACAGAAAAATATTAAAACAACTATACAGGAATATTCAACTCCATATATCGGATGAGTCAAAATACAGTAAAATGGAATGAAGTTCAAGTTTTGATAGGGACTATTCAGAAAAACGTAGTTATAAGCTGCTATTCTAATAAATGTCAGTCATCATTAACTCTAGCTTCATTTTGCATAAGTACAAATGAGCTGGCATTGAAAGGATTATGACACTACGATTTAGTCATGATATACCCCAACAAATGCTAAATGACTTGGTGGTGGTTGTTGTCAAAATTGTTGTCGTCATTGTGGTATGACTTTAACATGATATGAGTTGTAGGAAAAGAAATCTTTAACCAAGTAAATACCTCACAAAGGGTAAAGCAGGATCAGCACAACGAGTCCCTGGTGGCAGCCTGTCAGCTGAATTTGAAAGTGCATTAGCAAGGCCATTTTGCCCAGCAGGTGTTATTAGAGGATAGTAGGATCTAAGGAGTCGTGCTGCTGCACTCCATGCAGTAAGAGGATCACCAGCACGGACAGCAGAAAGTAGAATTTCTCTTAATACAACCATCTGGAGGGTACTCCATTGAGACTCAAATAGTGAGACTGCTGATTGGTGGTTTGCTTTCCCACTATCAGCATGATTTGATACAATTCCATTCTGCAAAGAAGTAACAACTTAAGTTCTAAATCTATAAATGCATGTGCTGGTCAATAATAAAAGTCATTTCAACTATCAAATTTGTTTGAGCTCTGATTTTAGTAAATGTTTTTATACTAAACTTAAAACTTTGGATAATTTGTGCCATCCACTAAAAAATCTAAATACTAGATGCTAATAGGCAAACTCAGTGTGCACAAGTTATATGGAAGCACAGATATTCAAATAAAAAACGCTAATGCCATATAGTTCACGAACTAGCTACATAAGATATAAATAATTCAAAATCATATAAATCCTTTCAAGACCAAACATTATAACATCTTTGCATATGTTTCCATTGTGATGATGGACTTTTACTCTTCTAATAATAAATTCCACAAAATAAAGCACCGTATTTTTTGACAACTAATGAGATAGATCAATGCTCAAAATGCTTTTCTATTATTATCCTGACTTCAAATTTTTTTTCGTTCCTAACCAACATCAGAGCAATACAAGAAAATATTTATGAGCAGTAACAACCTAGACTAGGGGTCAGGTTAGTCAAAGCAACTAGATAACAGAGCTGGCAACAGTTTAAGCTCTTACAAAATGGTTTAAGCCTAATTCAACATTAGAAAACTAGCTCACAGGTGAAGATTGCAACCATCATATATTGTATTTTGGTACTATCTATACTAGATGTGAGGCTTGGGTTTTTCCTAATACAAAGTGATCTAGATTCAACTCAATATTACAAAACTAGCTTGTAAGGTGAGGATTATCATCACTTATATACTGTATTTTGACACTATTACTAGACAATATGGACTTGGGGTTTTCCAAATATAAGCAAGAAAAAACCAAAATCAGATATTAGCACTGGTAATGCAATACCACCATAGCAACTACTAATGTCCTGTTTCAGTGCAAATATGCCAAACCAATCCTAACTTTCTGCCCAATGCATAAATTAATTATATAGCAGGCATATATTTCAAGCATACCAATTGTAAAACAAAATTTGGTGCTCTGAGTGGTTAGGCTTGGTAACTCACACTGTGCAAAGAATGATCAGAGATTGATGATCTACTTTGAACATGATAAGCTTTGGTGGTCATTGCCAAAACTTGCATAGCACTAATTGCAGCCAATCTATTTTCTTGCTGCAGATATAACTGTGCAACCTGCCTTGAGAAAAATGCAGCTTTTCTATGGTATCCCAGACTTCCATACAGACGAGCTATTTCAATATACAATATGAGTCTATCACTTGCGTCAATTAAAGATTTAGCACCATCTGCAGCTGTGGTCAACAACTCCACCACCTCCTTGGCCAGCTCTCTCCTTTTAATTGAGAGAATTTAGATAAATTGAAGTCAAATGATGAAAACAAGAATATTGCTTTATGAAAAACAGCACCTCAAATTCCTTTAAACTTTGTGTATACAATGGGAAAGATAATCAGATTATAATGTCAACTGTTTTGGTTAATCGGACTCATTGCTTTTGCAAATTTAATTTGCGAAGCACAGGCAGATATGTTGATCTAACTTGTAAAAGCCAAAGAAACGAACAGCAAAATTTATGTCAGAATGAACATGGTGCATAATCTTTCTTTAAAAATACTCTAAGCTGTACTTAATATTCATAACACATCAACATAGTTCAGTTATTGCATAGTAAAAGCTCAGAAAAGAATGTACCTGCAAAGAAACCTTGCTAATTTCAAAGTAGCTTCAAGTTCAAAAGTTAGGGGAGAAACTCTGCATGAATAGATTAAAAACAATTAAGATTGACAACCAGTGGTATTTGAAATAAACAGCGAGAGGTATAAATACAAAAGATTAATATAATTAGATAAAGGACAATTATGGAGTGTACTAAGAGATCAGTTAATGAACGCTCAAAGCAGAGCCTTTTACCGCTGAGCATTATCTTGTGACTTCTTGTAATTCACTATCACACTATTATAACGATATCTAACTTCTTCTTCCAGTGCTGAATCTTTTTGGCCCATTCGGTCAATCTGGTACAATGAAATAAATTAATTAAAAGATAGAGATGTGAATGCAGGCAAAAGTCACACTGCTCATCAGGATAAGTCATGGTCACCATATATCCACCATCCTGTTCTTTACCTTGCATTGTCACTACCTCATTTTATAAAACTATTAAAATATGAATAGCTACTATGCATGCTATGCCATAATAGCTCCAGAAAAAACAGTAGTGCCTAAGTTTACCTTTAGATTCATTAGAACTGAAAGTGTCTAAATAATAAATCAATAACCAAATTATATCAGACGCACATCATTTCCAAGTTCAACTAATTTTGACCTTTAACCTCACCCTTATAATATATATCCATAATCCAGAGAAAACAAATGTCAGAAAGATTCATATGATTGTCTTCCGCACATCTCATTCTTCTGTTTCAAGGATTCAGATAAATACCTTATTTAATTTGAGTGCCAATGAGGACAAAGATATTTTAGTCATTAGTGTCTTTTCTTTGGCACTATGGCCGACTAACTAGTTGAGACTTTATAATTACTTAGACAGTTACAAGATGAATACTTCTGTTCTTCTAACATTGCATGCAACTGCATAAGAAATAAAGCACTAGTAACAAGTAGTTAATTTTTCAAGTAGGTAGATCAATAATATACGATTGCCAAAGTGCATGATCTTCAATCAGTTTTCAAAATAAAAACTAATCATAAAACGAAGTTTTAATTTTCAGACAGATGACATATACAATCAACAAAACAAAGCGCACAAAGTCCATACATTCTCAGTGATACATAAAGTCCCAAAAAAATACACAGCACATAGATTGCATGACCATACAGGCCATAACGTTTAATATCAAATAAAACAATAATGAAAGGAGAAGATGAGAAAATACCAGCAAGGCACAGACACTACCCTCCAATGCTCCAGCATACCAGAAGTAATCACCAGTTAACCTGGAAAGTTCCAATGCAGTAGAATAATGAGCATTGGCATCGACAGGGGACCCTGCCAGCAAACAGTAATCACCAATGGTCTTCTGGGCACGCCCAAGCCTTCTCTTTTTGGCCTTGATAACCTGCATTCCAA
The DNA here is from genome assembly GCF_029865625.1 of Vigna umbellata. Classification (NCBI taxonomy): domain Eukaryota; kingdom Viridiplantae; phylum Streptophyta; class Magnoliopsida; order Fabales; family Fabaceae; genus Vigna; species Vigna umbellata. The sequence continues at coordinate 21,324,955 of NC_142165.1, read as the reverse complement.
CAACACACTCGAGCATGAACCTAACCAAACTAAACCACAGCAGAAACAATCAATCTAAAACAAAAGCAAATAGTTTTCACACAACACCACTAAAAATGAAAAAAAAAAATAAAATAAAATCAGGACACCTAAACATGAACACCTCCTCTGAGCTGAGACTAGCTTGAGAATCTAAAGGCGTCTTGAGAATGGTTCCGGAAGATTCTGCCTGAAGCACCCATTTCTCAAACTCCATAAGCAGTGACGCAGCAATCTCTTGCATCATAGTGTTCAAGTGGAACTCCAATGTAGGACGATCTGCAGGAGGAAACAACCTCAAATTTCCCCCTTTCTTACTTCCTTCCTCAAGCTACAAAACCAAAAATGAAAAAAAAAACAAAAAAACTATTAGACAATTTCATTTTGATCGCTTTCTTCGCTAAATAGCAAAACTCAGTGAAATTAAGGAAAACACAAAACTATAAGATTGTTTCTTTTCAAACCATTTATTCACTAAATTGCTAAAACCGGAAAAAACCTACAGAACCATTATTCAGTCCATTCCTTAAATAAAAATGTCAAAAATAGAGAAATAAAACTATAGGACTACTACTTTTAGATCCATTCCTTCACTAAACTACAAAAAAAATAAAACAGAGGAAATGCAAGACAAAAACATACAAGACTTCTCTTCAATCCATTTCTTCAGTAAAAATTGACAAAAGAGAAATATAAACTACATAACTTTTTCTTTGGTCTGTTTCTTCATTAAATTGCAAAAAACAGCGGAAATATAGAGAAAAAACCTACAGAACCTTCATCTTCTTTGATCCATTTCTTTACTAAATTGGCACCACAGGGGAGATTAAAGTAAAAAGAAAAAACGTAACAGTTTTGTTCCGATCCAGTTCTTTACTATATCACCAAAAACAGAGAAAATTACGAAAAAACCTATAACATTGTTTCATCTTGTTTATCGAATTGCCAAAATAAATGAAATTAAAGTTATAAAATCCGGTAAGACAGTTCATTTCTTCTGATCCATTCCCTCAGTGGGAAATTAAACCAAAGAAATATTACGTTATTATTTCGTATTTTACCCATTTCTTCACCAAATCGACACGAAAATAAGAAATTGAACAAGAAAGCGAAGCACGACCTGCGAATCGTTAGGGCAGAAGGCGAAACAGCGATCAACAAGGGAAGAGGGGAAGGACTTGCAGACATTGGTGAAAAGGTCGACGGCAGCGTCGAGATCGGAGGAGGAAGGACAGTGGACGATGCCGACGACGCCGAGAGTTTTGCGGTTCGACTGAAAGTCCTCCCAGGGACTGGGCGGCGCGCCGCCGAGGACAAACTTGAAGCGGAGGGATCCGGAGTCCCAGGGCTGGACTGCGAAGGGGGACTTCTGGTGCTCTGTGTAGAAGGAGCTAATGGCGGAGAGCGGGATCGTGTGCAGCGGGAGCAGCATGGTGTAGTAGTCCCGCAGCACGTTCGACGGCACCGTTCCTACCGGAACAACTGCCACCTGAATCATCGCCGATCCTTCGATGCTCACTTCCGGCTCCATTGCTGTGGTGGTGCTTGGCTACTTCCTCTTTCCAAACCAAGCTTATACCATAACTAACAACATCTCAGAAAACTTGAAATTACTTCTATATCCTCTTAAATTTTCCAATATTCCTTACAATGAAAATTAATAAGTAAAGAGCCTTAATATCAAGAGTTTATAATAAATTAAAATATTAGAATAGTTATATGCTTGTTAATTGAATAAAAAAGCGGAACGTACTAGAAAATTAAAATAGACGATTTTAAGTTTTTGTATTTTTAATTTTTCTATACTTAGTGTTCCTCACCTTCGAAGTTAATGACTGTTTTGCCCTCATCTTGTTCTTTAAGGGGTTTTTCGTTGTAGTGTCGAAGTTTGTTTTCCTTTAAATTTCACTCTCATGTCGGTCTCTGTAGAGCGCGAAATTGCGTCGTTTCGGGATTCTGAGATTCGAAATAATCTTCGAAGAGTTCTCGAGTCATGCTCTAAAGTATGATCACTCACTCTTTTTTTTTCCGGAAAATTTGATTTTGTGAAATTTATTTATTTCTGTTTGTGTATAATAACGCTTGCAAATATTATTGGTATGGAATTATTGTTTTTGCTGTAAATTTTTCTAATGAAAGCTTCAAACTTTTAAAATGAATGCTTATGTTTGTGATGTTTAGAGTTGAAAGGATACTTGTTTACTAACATGGTGATGATGACTGTCGTGGTATTTTATACTTGGTAGTTGGTTGAGGCTGGAGATTTTCATGACTCTGAAAACACGGTTTCGGAGCTTATCGAGTATCTTGATTCTGTCTATGATGCTGCTGTGTCTGATCCAGATAGTGAACGCGCTGAGAATGAAGCTTTTGAAGCTATATCTGAGATCCACAGATATATTTGTTCTCCTTCCCTTGACCAGGTGGGTGAACTTCAACACTTCAATCATGTTTCGCATTCGGTCTTTTTATGTTTTCTAGTTCTATATCAGCCTCAGCCGACGAATTTCTTTATCAGTTGTAGGAGAAGAAAAGAAAAAATGCGTTAATTTTTTTAAGCTACAACTATTTCACTTTAGCTTTTAGAGAAGTTAAATTAAATGAGCTTCCATGAAGGGTAAGTACATAAGTTGATTTTATCTTATGTGAGAAACTTAATTCATGTTATCTTCTTGTTTTATATAGGTGTGTGTGGAAAGATTTATTCAATTACGTCCTTAGGAAAAATAAAGAAAAAAGGGAAAAATTTAGAGACATGAAAAGCAACTTGGAATCATTAGATGAAGGTCGGATGACTCGTATTTAAATTTGATATATCGGACCTAAAACATCCATTCCAGATTTGAGTCATTCAATTTCCATCCAATGATTTCTTTACACTGGCTATGTGGAAAAGCTGGCTGCACTGAAGCTGGCACCATGGGAGGCATCTAGTTATACTTTTATTCAAGAACCCTTTTATGGGACTAGAAATGAGAGATTAATGATTCTATGGAAAACATGTCATTTTTTGTATCATACAGTCTTTGGAGCTCACAGTTTATTGTAAAACTAAGAATGTGATGTGATTGTTTGCTGATGTGACAGGAAGTTGTTGATGCCCTTTCCTTTGAACTTCCAAAGGCTGTTTCAAAGTTTGTGGGGATTTCAAGTAGATTTTTGGACATTGCAACTAGCATCATCGATCAGTTTATAGTGAAATGTGGTCCAAGGGATATGCTCTCAATTCTCTGTAATGTGAGTTTGTTTTTATTGTTAGTAAATGCATATTACCACTTCCAAGACACACAATTTCACTTTAATACTCCCTTGCTAGTTAACAATACTATTAGCTATTGGATATTTTGTTGAACAAATTTCAATGGAGAACACCAATTAATCAATAATGCGGAAGACACAGTTACCATCAAAACCTCCACATATTCTGATATTCCTACATCTCATTCCACATGATGTATCGTTTGGCTTGAGATTCATTCCTTCCCTCTTTGTGACACCCCATCACTTAACCCTCACACCTTCTACTCACTTGTATTGCTCACATCCTGCTAGACCTTTGTCCTTACTCAGTTTGAAATATTCACTTTCTATCTAACGATCTTCTATCAAAAAGAAAACTCAAATTTTCTCATAATTACGTCATAGTTTTCATGCAAAGAACTACATGTCAGTGCAGTGTGACATTTAATTGATCTATTTTTTATTAATATTTTGATCATATGCTTCTGTTAATGTAATTGAACAGACATTAGGTTACTCAAGTAAGATCACCAAGGCTGCCAGTTACATTGTCCCTCCTTTATCAGGGATCTCAAAGGGTAATTGTTGCATTGACCTTTTTAATTAATGGATAGAATATAGAACTGTAATCTCTGTTCAAGGAATGAAATATGGAAGCAATTACCTTGTTAATTTTCTTGCAATGTAGAGCATGTGAATAACTTGACACTGGATTCCTTTCATGAAGTTATTTTTTGGTTTTGGTTTTGTTGATTATAAGTTGCTCTGGGCTTGTATGAAGACAACCAACTCCTTAGTCACTAGCCACTCTGACCTTTACATTTATAATCCAGGCTCGATCTTTTGCTCACAGCCTGAGTTGCATCAAAATTATGGCTATATTATGTTTATATTGGGAAAATTGAATACAATATTAATTTTATATTATATGGTTTGTTGAGATCAATTGTAGTTATTAATAAATTATTTATTTTCTTTCATTACTTTTGAAGAAAGTGGTAGGATCAATTTAAAAGAGATGATTTAAAAGGTATGGATGCTGTCTATTGAGTTTTGGTAAATTTATGAAGGATGAAACCAGAAAATCAGTTCCTTTCAGGACAGTATGCTTTTGGTTCAGCATTCTTGTGTGGCAAAATCTTTTGGGTTGAACATAGCTACTTGAATGCAGAGTTTAACAGGACTAATGACAATCAAATCTGACACATTATTTGTTTGGGTGAAGTGCATCATATATTTTATCACTGAACTTTTATATCTAATCTCAAATAAAATTTAATTAAAATAAATATTCTCAAGGTCCTAAGCTTCAGCTTGATACTACATCACTTGTCCTGTTAGCTGTCAATTGCATGCAGTTTTTATTGGATTCATTTTATTCGGCAAGATGATCAAGGGAGAATTTGTCGTGCTACTTAAGCAAATATTTAAACTTGGAAAGTATTTTTGTTGATGAAACGCAAAACTTTAATTCTAGCTTTGGCTCACTCTGTTCTGTCAATGATTTTAAGCCACACTATTTGAAGTTTTTTCTCATACTTATTTGCCTTTTCAGTCATTATTTCCATTAAGAGGCGTCAGTTTGAGCAAGTAAAAGAAGCTGTTCCTATAATACTTAATGTACTGAAAGTCGTGTCTTTGGAGTCAGAAGAAGAAGAAGAACTTGAGGATGTATTTGACAGAGCTGTTGGGATTGCAAATTCTATATGTGAAGTTTGCAATAAATTGGTCAGTCAATTTTAAAACCATGATCTTTTCTTTGTTGAAAAACTTAAATGTCTGATTTATTTTCAATTCTTTTTGCTGATATTTTTCTCTTTCCTCTTTTACCAAGGAGGGGGATGCAAAGCCGAAGCTCCAATCTGTTCTTGGTCTGTATGTCCTGCAATGCATGGTACATGTTTCTGTACTGCACTAAAACTAATTTTTTTAATTTGTATTTCTTCCTAACTAGTTCTTAGTAAAAGGGAGATATGATTTTATTGATGTTATAATGATTTGGCATGTTACCACGCACTTTCCAGGCTCTCATTTCTGCTAGTTTAGGGTATAAAGCTTCCAGATGTCATTCGTTTGTATTACAACTGTCACAAATATCTTCATACTGTGGCTTATCATATCTCAGTCTACTAACAACTTACGAAGTTGAGACTGTGGCAAGCTCCATTTTTGGAGGTAGTGCACTTGTTCACCTTGTTTCCATTAATTATTTAAAAGTAAGCACTAAACATCACTATATTTTTGTTAACCTCCTCAATTTTCCTGAAGATAAAGATCTCTGTATGGGTTTCTTATTTCATGTCAAACATGGTGCTGCTCTTTCAGGTTTGTGTTTGAATAATTACTCTGTAATTGAATCCATGCCTTTTCTGTTTTTCCTTTCCCTTTCACTAACCCATCAAACTCTTTTTTTTAAAGTAATTTGGGGACTTGTCTCAGAGGAGGTTGCTTATACTGCAAAAGAGAATTTGACTGCGATCAAGGACGAACTTTGTAATAACCAAACAAAAAGGTGGCAAGCAATAGGAACATTAAAGCAAGTACTTTCCTTTGTAAATCTACCATGGGAATTAAAGAAACATGCTATCGACTTCTTGCTTTGCATCACAGATGGAAGAATCTCTAGAAACTGCAATGAGGAGCATTCTGAATGGTCATCTTATATGCCTAGTCTTTTTTCAGCTTTGCAGGTTGTGTTCACTGCAATTTGTGACTTTTTGTTTATCATTGTTGAATCTTTTACTTTCTCAAATGAAGATGGAGAATGCTGATATGATATATGTTTCTATTATGTTTACACATTTAACCTTTCAGGCTGTAAAAATGGTTATCATGCATGCCCCAGAGCCAGAACTTAGAAAAAAATCCTTTGCTGTGCTAAAAGGAGTGAGTTTCTAATACTAGAGGCACCTCTTTTATAGTTATAAATGCTTGTTGAACTGCTTAATATCTTGGGCAAATTTTTCTTAAGATTTTTATGGTACTGTGCTAATGTTTACTCAAACTAGGTACTTGACGATATTCCAATTTCTCAAAGATTAGACATTTTGAAAGCACTGATTACAAATACTGACTCTTCCTCAATGGTAATGCTCTACCTAAATTATGATTTGTTTTGCATTTTTCTTTATTTTCAATTAATAGTTAAATCATCTCACGGTGATCTTGCACCCTTTTGAAGATTGCCATTTTCATCGATCTTATCCGGAAGGAAATGCACACAGCAATCTGCAATAGTAGATCAATAGTAAAAGATGCCCCACAGATAGAAAACAAAGCATTTCCAGATACCCCGTTTTGGAACCCTGGGGTCATAGAGTTGGTCGAGTTGGTTCTAAGACCTCCACAGGGTGGACCTCCTTTCCTACCTGAGCAGAGTGATGCGGTATTCTTCCTATTTTTTGCGTTCTTTGTAACTTATGTTAGGTTTAATTGGTCATTCGGTCTCTATACTTACCTACACCAACTTTTCATTTTAGTTCTTATATTTAAAACCCATACTTTTTGTACAAGCATTTTTTTGTCATAATTTGTGTGCCTTGTAGTAATTTTACACTGCCAGAAGATTTTAGGTATAGGAACTAAAATGAAAAGTCAGTGCGGGTAAAGAGACCTAATGATTTACGAAACCTTTGTGTAATCCTGGTTTCTTGAAATGCATTTTTTAGAAGAAGCATTTGGCGTAATTGTCATTTATTTTTTAGCTATGAATATGAACTGATATGAAAAGCCTTTAAGTAATGGCCTTATGTAATATTATGATCCACAGGTGTTGTCAGCCCTCAACCTATACCGATTTGTATTGATGATAGAATCTGCTGGTATGTAGCATCAATTAATTATCACTTATGGAAAAAAAATTACTGACAAGAAGTCTTGATTAAAAAATTATACTATTTGAAGCAGTGGTTAATGAGTTACAAGTTTTTGAGTTGTAGAAAATTTCAAAATAATCACTAACACTTGTTAAATATGAAATGAGACTTTCAAAATTGGGATTTTCAACAGATTTCAACTAATAATAGAGTGTGTTGGTAGTATTTATCTAATCTAAAAGTTAAGTCTAATTTGGAAGGATTTTCTATTTCATTGGTAACAGAAAAGACAAACTGCACTGGAGTGCTGTCAAAGAACAGTTTACTGAAGGCTTACAATGAATGGCTGCTTCCTTTGCGTACCCTAGTGACAGGTATAATGGCAGAGAGCAAGAGTGACCATGATGACTTTGCAGTTGACACTGTATGCACCTTAAATCCACTTGAGTTGGTGTTGTACCGGTGCATTGAACTTGTAGAAGAGAAGCTAAAGCAATCCACATAGGGTGCCCTTGGCAAGGATTTTTGAAAAATTTTTTAGTGCATGTTATTTTTGAAACATTTACGATTTAAACATCTAAAGTAAGGCTATTGGATGCAATTGAAATTGTAAATCATCCTTTCAGATGCAATGCAATTTCTACCATGTTTGAAATTTCGGATTCTTGATGTGAAAAAAAAAATGGAAGTTACTTGGATGTTGATCAGGGTTCTGTGTTTGGCTTGAATTGATCTTAGATGTTAAAATCTTCCTCCTTTTATCCACCAGAGAATTTGACATAGAAAAGGAAACCAGCAAAAGTATTTTTATACTTTGGGTGGTATCACTATACAATAACCTTAAAACTAATCATTTTCAGGAAACTAAAATACATTAAAATTGAATTCCTTTCATTTGTTTAATTTTTTTTTTAAGTTTTGTATGTGTAATGATTTAAGTGTATTAATTTTTTTTTTGTTTAGATAGAATATCTTGATTATCAATAAATATAAAAATTATTCTAATACTTAGTAATTTAAGATTATTAGATGATGATGTTTTTCAATTTATGTTGGGTGAAATTATTTTTCAATCGACTTTAAAAAAATATTCAATTGATGTTAATAAGAATATTTTTATTAAGATTATTTTTACTTAGCATTGATCATAATAACTATAATTATAATTATTTTGATTGATATTAATGAGTTATTTTTTTTGGAACTCTTTTATTGAGGTTAGTTTTAATTTTTTAATCGATGTTGGTTAAGAAAGTTAATTTTATTTATATAAATCAGAAAAATTCTAGTCATTATTGATATTTTTTATGCATTGGAAGAAGTTCTAAACGGTGCATGTTGGGAAAAAATTGATATCGATAAAGAAAAAGTAATCATTAGACTTTTACCAAAATTATGTTATCGGAAAATAATTTGTTGATATTGGTCGAAAAAAATTTGATTATAATTTACATCATGGATAAATAATATATCAACAATATTTATTTATGTCAACTAAAAGAAGCTAACATATTAGTGGAAATTTTTAAGAACTTAAAATGGATTGAAAGTTTCAGTAAAGACAAGGGAGATAAATTCACAAATATATTATTTTAAGTTTTTTTATTGAAGATAATATTTTGATCTCTTATATAAATTTATATAAATATGTACATTATTTATTAATATCAATCCTATTTGACATATCTCCTCAAAAAACATATAACTAATATCCAGATTCACAAAATTCACTATTCATCCTGGTGATCGGATAAAACCGGTCTATATTTCAAAATATCATTACAAAAGACTTTAATTAAAATAATTTGAACCTAATGAGTCATGGAGAGAATATGAGAAAAGATTAATACAAGAGATAAAAGAGTAAGAAAATTTTCAAATCTTACTTATGAAAATTGGAAATTTTTTAAGTAATAAATTATTTGTATAAATTTTTAAAATTTAACTTTTCAAATTATATTACAATAACATTTTAAATTGTCTTTGTAAATATAGTATCTGCTAAAGTTTCTTCATTTAAATATATGAAATAAAAACATTCAATAAGTCAAATTAATTTTAGTTTATTCTAACAAATAAAAAAGTAACCATAGTTGATCTATATTTCTTACTTTTATGACAATTTGCATCAGTAGCCAGATTTTGTTTACAAAATAGTTTCAAAATCTTAAAAGGGTGAAATTTTATGAGTGAAGTATATGCATTGCCCATGTTTGACATTCCCAAAAAATTATATTATTCGTAAAATATATACTTTTTACAGCACTAACTTTTGTCTTTATATTATTACCTTTTTCTTTCTTTCTTTTAATCTTTTCGACGATAAATAACTCTTTTTTCTAAAACTTTATTGTACTAACACGATTATAAAAGATGTTCACACCAATTATTGTACCATTGAAGCGACAAAGGAATTTGAATGCTACTGGACCCATTTAAAGATTTGCACCCAAATTCAACTTCAACCTTTTACTAGCTATTTAAATACTTAGAATGGAATAATAATAATAATAATAATAATAATAATAATAATAATAATAATAATAATAATATAACCGTTTCTAGTATTTATTTTCATATCTCTTTGAATATTATTTAATATTTGGGAAGAGTTTCTTTATAACCATTAAGAAAAATAACCTAAAATTAGTTTATAATCATCCATTTTCTTTCAATACCTATTTTTACACATTGACCAACAAGTCCCAAACTAAAATTTGTATGCTAAGTTTTCTGTTTTACTCTATAAACTTTTGAATATTTCTTACCTATATTGAATAGTATTATTTAGTTGTCTTTATCTTTTTCATGTATCTTTTCCATTATAATAATATGGTATCTTTACGAATTTTCTATTCTTAATTTTTACTTCATGGCTATTATTTTTATCAATCAGTGAGAATTTCATTACTTTCATTACTCAAACACCACAATAAATAATGATAATTCTTTTATACAATTAACTTATTTATCTTAAAATTTAAAATATTTTAATTATCTCTGATCAAAATTTATAAAATATCAAATCGATGCATTTTAAAGACATAACATAAAAATAATACAAATAAAAAATACAAATTCGGAGTTTTCTTTTTTTTTCTCATAAACAATCACTACAAGAAGAAGAAAAAAAGAACTTGGTCTTTAAATAAAAGAAATTTAAGTTTATGCAAACAAGCATTACTGAAGATGTTGGAAACAATTATTTATAACACTCATAAAAATATTATGTATATAAACTTGTACTTTCTCATTTTCTTCATTTATTTATTATAAAACAACCCTAACAAGAAAAGTTAATGGATCCACATAACTAAAGGACAAAATCTTTGAACTTTTGAATACATATATTACTAGAAAAATAATCCTCACGTGTTAGGTCGATTATGGGTGGAATTTTGGTGAAGATGCACGTTACCTACTATTAATCAACTATACATATACATAAGATTATATATACTATATGTATGTCCTTTTCTCTTTTTCTTATCATAAAACTTAATGATTTATGATTTGTTAGTATTGTGCATGTTAATTATTTCTCAGAGACAAGAGACTCAAATACTATTAAGAAAAAAAAAATTGTCTCTAATGTTTGTAATGATATAGCATGATTAAGAATAAAGGAACCCTAATAATAATCACTCATTCATTAATAACTTGTTTATACAAAGCTCAAATATGAACCAACAAGTTCTTCAATAACAAACCAAACCTCAACGACCAACCCAGCAATAGCTAAAAGAGGAAAATATTCTTTCAAGAAAATGTATCTAACAAGCTTTTAACACAATTTATTAATGAGAATTCACTTAACTTACTATTAATCAAAATTAATATCGTTTTTAAATAATAACATAATATATTTTTCTTATTCTTTTTTTGTATTACTATTTATAATATATATATATATATATATATATATATATATATATATATATATATATATAAGGATAATAACACACAATTATAATACCCGAGGAACCAAAAAGGTAATTAATTTTTTTTAAGAAAAACTAAAATTAGTTTATACAAACTAATTTATAAAAAAAATCCCCAAAAACTTATTTTTAACACATATATACATAACCTAATTTTAACTTGGAAAAAAATATTATTTTTTATTAATGTTATCTCGAAATTTATTAAAAAAATTGTATAGGACCATAAAGCTTGTAGATTTACGGAATTATTTCAATTTGAATAATACTTCCAAAGTTTAAGTATATAACTACCATAAATATTTATGAAAAAAATCTCAGTGTAATGATTGCTCGTACTAAAAACAATAATAGGTTCAGAGTTAGAAAAATATGGTTTAATTTGATTTAACAATTATTTTTAACCAATAATTTTCCTTTAGGTACCAATGATTCGACTATGCTTTTAAGATTTTTCTTATCCATGAGCAGTGACAATGACATTTGTGATTGTAAGTATTAACTATATTAGACTTTCCTACAAAATGAACAAGGAAAAGGGTACTAAACAATTAACGTAATTAGTTATATTTTTTTACTCCCTTTGATTATGGCATTTTCGTTTTCAAATGACCCTAAATTAGAACAAATATTTTCACACCAAACCATCTAAATATAGTTATTGTATGTTAATACCAATCAAATTTAACTCACACATGTTTAAAAATTCATATTTTCGTAAACTTACAAAGATTATATACGTAGATTTGTTCAATCTTCCACGTTACATGATTAGGGTTCGTCACATGGGGTCAGATTAAAGAAAAAAAAGGAAAAATTCAAATTGATTGATTTAGGTTTTGTTGGAGGCAATTTTGCCAAAAAACCAAAAATCCAACTTAAGCTATGGTTAGACCATATTAGCTAATGAATTAAGTTTATGAACTACCAGCTAAAAGTTGAATAGCGAAAAATTAGTTTATTGAAATAAAAGTAAATGATAATAACATTAATCTTTTTTCCTTGATGATTTGAATAAAATCTATTAAAAAAATTGGGGTGATGCTCACAAGTTTCTTTATCCTTCTTTAAAGTTTGGGCTTAAAGATTGTGGGTGAAAGGAGTGTTTGTTTCAAACATTGAAAACAATGCACGAGTGCACATGATTGTCGTGCAGTTGCCCCCACCTTAAAATTAAACCTCATCAGTTCATTGTTGTCCCTTTTTCTTCCATTGAGAAAGCATGAGAAAGACAGTTAAAGAAGGAGATAAAGGAGAAAGATGAGACAGAGAATGCTCAAATAAAAAAAAAAAGGGTTAAAAAAGATAACATAAAGCAAATGTTTTTTTGGAAGTTTAAAAGAAGAGGTCAAGCCTCAAAGATCTCAAAACACACTCTCACTTTCTCTCACTCTGGGAGTGTGGTGGTGTTGCTTTTTGTGTTTGTGTTTGTGTGACACAACAACCCTTTCTTTCTTTCTTTCTTTTCTTTCTTTTCTTTCTTTTCTTTCACTCACACATCTATTCTATCTTTATCTTCATGTTTTCTTAGAAAGAAACAATGAAAACGAAGCTTCTTCTTTTGCTTCTCATGCCCCTCCTTATGCTCCACAAACCCATTTGGACTCTTGCCTCTCCATACCCTTTTGCTCCCTCACCTCAAGTTCCACTCTTTTCTCCATTTCCCAATTCAATGTCTGCTTCCTCTCCAGGTTCTTTCCCTCTTTTTCTCTGTGTGTGTTTTTCTTTGTTATTCGGGGACAATTATGTTCAGATACTAAATGTAGATACTTGTTGCAATTTTATGTTTGTCTGTTGCTGTGTCTGATTCATTACTTATGTTTCTGTTCCATTTTGTTGTCCTGTCACAATCTGTGTCACTTCTGATGGAGTGGCATTCAACAGTTTCGAATTTGAATTTGAAAATCATGATAGGCACTTAATGCTGATAGGTTGTAGTAACTAATTTTTATTCATTTCTTGACTGGTGCGTTTTATTGTGTGGATTTGGATCCTGCACTACCCTTTTGCTTAAACTCTATTAACTTGTCATTAATGGTTTGAAATTTGAATGAATTGGACATGTTTTGTTTCCATGTATTTGATTTGATGCTCACTGCTATATACTGCATATTTGTCAGGAATGGTGATGGGGGCTGAACAGCGGCAAATGGATTCGCACAAGAAAATGGTAATTGCCATTGCCATAGCCAGCACTTCGCTTGGTGCAGTCATTTTGAGTGTGTTGTGCATCTGGATTTATCATACCAAGTATCCTTCAAAATCCAAAGGGAAAAACGTTCAAAGATCAGGTTTTTTCCCCTTTTTTTCACAATTCCATTTCTCAGAATCTCATGAAATGTGGTTTGGTTAAACTTTCTTTTTTTACGTTTTTCTGTTTTTACTTTGTTTCCTATTTTCTGAAGAATGAAAACAGAAAACAATAAATAGTTGTTTTCACTGTTCTCAATGCAAACCTTTAAAATCAAGAACTACAGTTAAGAAAATAAAAGCTTTTCTTTTTTCAAACCAAAAGATCTCTTAGGTTTCTATTTCGCTTCACAAATCACTATTTTTGGGATTTCAAGGAACTTTTGACATTAATTTGCGTTCTTGGTAATGTCTGAGGTTTGTAATTTTTTCCCTTTTTTTCTGTAATTTGAATTCCAAGATGCCGAGAAAGGGCTAGCTTCAGCACCAACTCTGAGTAAATTCAGCTCTATAAAGCTGGTTGGTAAGAAAGGGTGTGTTCCAATAATTGATTATAAGCAAATAGAAAAAGCCACCGGCAATTACAAGGAAAGTAACATCTTAGGTGAGGGAGGTTTTGGATGTGTTTACAAAGCACAATTGGATGACAATTTGGAAGTTGCCGTTAAGAAATTGCACTGTGAAAATCCGTGTGCTGAACAAGAATTTGAGGTAATCCTTGCTAATAATTTATTCATTTTTCCATCATTATTATATTGAATAGTTGTGCTTCTATGAATTTACAGAACGAGGTGGAATTGTTAAGTAAAATTCAACATCCAAATGTAATTTCTCTGCTGGGATGTAGCAGTAATGAAGCTACAAGGATTATTGTCTATGAATTGATGCACAATGGATCATTGGAAACTCAATTACATGGTAAAACATTTTTTATATGGTTTATTACCTAGTATAAGACACATGATTAAGATATAATGAGGTCGGCTGTAAAATTATTATTATTTGAAGGACCTTCTCATGGCTCAGCATTGACTTGGCATTTGAGGATGAAGATTGCTCTTGACACAGCAAGGTGACCTTTCCTAAACAATTCTTTATCTATATCATCCTATTTGCTTAGAAGCAATGCTAGTTTCACTGTTTTCCATGCATTTTTTTATTATTCTTGAAATTTATTGGAAGTCACAAAATAATTAGCCATCTTATTCAATTGGTCTTATTTACTCCTTCCATCTCATTGCTAATGTAGTAGTATTAAAAGAAAAAATAAATTCTAAAATTACTGTCATTTTAGTTTTCTAATATAGGGTGAGTTTATTTGTGTTTTTTTCTTAAATATTTTATATATAAAATAAGCATATTGATGTGTTTTTTTAAAAAAAAAAATTGCTTATTTTAAAAATAATTAGTAATATGCATGTTTTTAAAAGAAGCAAATTCTACCTTCTTCTTAAATAAGTGATTTGTTTTAAAAATTATTTACTTCAAACACTTTTATGAGTAACCAAACTGATCCATAATAATAATTACTTCTTCTTTTCATTTCTACCACTGATAATCTTTTTTAGAATGCTGGTGTTTTGTTAAATTGTTTCCAACAAAAAACTATGACAGTGAAAGAGTATGTATAGTTTAATTACATTCAATAATTTTCTGTTAATGATGAAGTGTGTTAAAAGTGTGTGAGTGTGTTGTTTGCAATTTTTTATCTGGTTTATTTTGTCTTTGTTGACATGGTATTTGATTAATGCCAACCAGGGGATTAAAATATCTGCATGAACACTGTTATCCTGCAGTGATCCATAGAGATCTGAAATCTTCTAATATTCTTTTAGATGCAAAGTTCAATGCTAAGGTAAAACAAAAAGGCCATGTTCAATTTGCTGCATTTATTATTCTTTTTTTGTACCATTCATTTTTATTGTGTTCACAAAAGCTTCTTTTCTGCGTGTTGTAACTGGTGCATTCAGCTTTCTGATTTTGGCCTTGCCATAACCAATGGGACCCAAAACAAGAATAATATCAAGCTTTCAGGCACGTTGGGTTACGTAGCCCCGGAGTATCTTTTAGATGGTATGAACTGAACTCATATGACATAATTTCATAGCATATGAAATGGTCTGACAAGTTGCTAAATGTTTAAAACTTTCAACATACCAGATCCAAGATAATTGTATTTTTGGACACTAAAGGGTGGCTTTGAAAGTGTGATCTGTGCAAGAAACATGATTGGATGATTCTAAGCAAATCCTTACATAATTTATAGATTTTGATAGTGTAGTTCTTTTGATTACGTACTGTGCAGATAGACTGTCAAATTTACTTACAGAACAACCGTTATGAAACTAATATTGTGTATAAATTGTTTTTCTTTTGTTAATTCATTTTCGTAAATTAAAAAACCTGATTAAGTGTGATATGAAGATTGATTGAAGGTATGAACACATGATAGTCCTGAGCCATTTAATAGCTTTTAGTTGTGTGTACCTTGTGCTTCTCTTGGGAATGTACGTGCCATCTGATCTGGCAAGTTATATAGATTATTATTAAATTAATATGTTGTCTGTTACACCTTACAGTCCCATATGCCTAGTTTGCTCCAGCTGCTTCTTGTCCGTGATAAAAAATAATAATGATAATAATAAATGTCCTAAAGATGCGAACTGAAATTTGTTCTCAGCTAGTTCAATTGATTCCTGTCTTAAAGATGAGAAACATCGAAAGTATAATACCTTTTTTATTCAGTTGAAAACTTTAATCATGTGGCAAGTTTATTTTTAATTATCATACTGTGAATCAAATTACTACACGTTAATAATGAGATGTTCTTGGATCGCTTTTCCAGGAATGTTCTTGGAATACGGAGAAACAGTTATTGCAAAATTTGAACTTTTATATATTAAGGAAGTTTCATTTTGAATTTCAGGTAAATTGACTGATAAAAGTGATGTATATGCTTTTGGAGTTGTTCTGCTGGAGCTTCTTTTGGGAAAGAAGCCTGTGGAAAAACTAGCACCAGCTCAATGCCAATCCATTGTCACATGGGTACTGTTTGCTCGATGATCATGAAATTTAACTGGGTGGTTGGTATTGGAAATGACATGTAGCTATTTATGATGTTTGCAGGCCATGCCACAGCTCACAGACAGATCTAAGCTTCCAAACATCGTGGATCCTGTAATTAAGGATACAATGGACCCCAAACACTTGTACCAGGTTTGAGTGCCTCGGAAACAGAACTCACATATTTTCCAGTTTATTACTACTACCCTTTTTGGCCATTATGAAGATTGTTTCGAATTAAAACTATACTTAACATCATGAAAACATAAAAAATAAAATAAAAAAATTGATGTTTTCTTCATTTTGAAAATAAGATTAATAGAAAGAAATTATATACAACTATTAAGTCAAATTAATTTTAATTTATAGAAAACAATTTTTTTTTCTTTTACGTGTGTATGAAAAACTTTATCAAATAGACTTTGCTTAACTACAACATTTTGTACTTTGTAGGTTGCTGCAGTGGCCGTGCTGTGCGTGCAACCAGAGCCAAGTTACCGTCCCCTAATTGCAGATGTTCTCCACTCACTCATTCCTCTTGTCCCTGTAGAGCTTGGAGGAACACTTAAAGTAGCACAGCTGCCACAGCAAGTATTACCTGCTAACCCACATGAGGATTCTAGTCCATGATCAGTTTGAGACAGCATCACTCACTGATAATCCTTCAATGACATGTTTTGTGATTCTCTACCCAAATAGGGAGGCTTCATCAAGGCTTGATATTACAGAAACATCCATGACAACTACACTCATTTTGTAATAAACCCAGCCCAGGAGTGTAACTAGAGATAGATCGAGGAAAAGAGCAGGCCTAAATAGTGTATGAGAGCATTGGATTGTTAATGATAAATGCGAGCAAATTGGTTTCACTTTTCTGAAAATATTTGTGTATATAGGATCAGATCATTAAATTGTTCAGAGAGACTCTTATTGTTTTTATTCCCTCTTTCGCCATATCAACAGCAAACCAGACTACAAATAATTCTTACTTACTAACAACGTCCTTCAATTCACTCTGTCTGCTATTGTATTTCCTAAAATACTTAAGATAATGATACAGTAAAATACAGTATAAAAGAATGTTACATTATTGGATTCTTCTATAAATTTGATCAAGAGAGGTATAAATTTTAAGAACCCCTACTCCTTTTTTCCCTGCATTTCCTTCCAACAACATTGTTTAAAGGAATTTCAACATGGTAACTTGTCCAGATTCTATGCAGATGACGAAGGCATTCTTGCCTTTAAATTTTTGGTTCAAGTAGGAAAACCATATATATTCAATTTACGTTCTTGGTTCCAAAATACCTCATCACCGTTCACAATAATTGACGCGTGAAATTTCAGGGTATCTCTATCAACGAAAATGATTCGATCACAATGGAAGGAGAATTTAACAAAAGAAAAAAGGTACCCACTAACGACTAGAGGACATTATAGTCAATGAAACTTTGCTATCATGATTTATTTAGTCTCACCCATATGAAATGAGAAACATACACTATGCATCGGTACTGATTCAACAAGCTTTAAGTCAATACTTGTTATGCATCGGTACTGATATAATCCGACTTGTTATGCATCAATACTGAGTCGTTTTGAGATTACAAAATTTCCTAAGGTACTTGGAGGTACATATGCATGACAATTAATGCATACATAAATTATTTTAATGTATCTCAATCTTTCCGATTGGATACAACAGTTACCAAAAATATTTGATTGAGTTTCAGCTGACATTATGATACGAGTCTATAATAGCATCTGCAAGGTATTCACATTTAGCCAACGACAATCCTGCCAGGGAAATCCTTCCATCCTTTGTCATGTATACATGCCACTTATTTGTCATGTTGTCACTCTGATAAAACACAGTGTCTTATTTAAGAACACGGATATATAACAATACCGTAAAATTAAATTACAGATCAATATTGTTTTTGAAAGATTCAACGCAATAGGACTCAGAGTGGTGCATAAAAGACAGAAATTGATCACAGGCAAGAAGTAATAATAACGGGAGTCAATTACCTGTTCTTTGTTCAAGCCGGTGAATGAGAACATGCCTATCTGCTTAAGTATAAATGACCAATCTTTTCCACTGTTGTCTTTTGATGTAATACTATTGTATAGCTGTTGTCTAACATTCTTGATTCTTCCCGCCATCATTTCCATTTCTGCTTTCCATTCATTAAAGAGAACTGGATTTCCAACAACATCGGCAACAATTCGAGCCCCATGTACAGGTGGATTAGAGTACATAGGTCGGGCTAGCCTTTTCAACTGGCTCTTTACCCTGCAATACATAGTTACCACATTGTTCATCAAGATAATACTGATTGGACAAGTGTAAAAAGGGAGCTTAATTTCATTATGCATAACAGAAAGGTATTTACAGAGTGCTTGAACTGAAGGGATAGGTAGTAGGTTCGAGTCTCTCCACTTACAAAAAACATTTGTAGATACAAAAAAACAAAAATACAAGAGGTATACATTGCCCCAATCAAGGTGAATCCAAAAATCAAAAACTAACTATTAACCACGTACCAACTAACAGTTCAGACTATATGCCCAAAAACAGAACTTTTACTGAGGCATACAAGGCCCCAATCATGTTGAATCCAAGATGTTGCCTTTCTTAAAACAGAACTGGAGCGTTTTTGTGACAATTTCAGTAAAGAAAGTATTAGTTCATTCGGGTAAAGAACTTAATTAAGAGCTTGTTGAATGATCACTTACAAAATAAGCGCTTGTACATAAGATGTATCTATAATTGAGAGAAAATAGGGTTAAATTGTTTTCATATAAATCGTGATTTGTTTTTATAATCTACACTGAAGAGTATATTGAAATAAACAGAAAACCGCTTATGAACATCGCATGTGCTAGTTTCATTAACTCTCCCAAAACACTTACGTAAGTGCTTATATCATAACCTAAAATAAACTGGAAATAAGTTCTTCCAAACATCGCTTTAGATTGCAGCTACTTCTTACTACCTTTACTTAATTGATAAAATGATCCCTTTATCGGACTAGAAAAGGGATAGAACTGAACAGGATGGAAATAGAAAGATCCAATCTTTTTCCTAGACATTTCCATTCAACTTCAGATATGAGAAAGAATGGGAGACTTAATTTACCATACCTAGTTGCAGATTCTGGAGATGATGAAATAACATTGATTGCTCCAATCCTTTCAGCATAAAGACCAAGATTTTTACTGTATGACTGAGCCACAAGAACCTCCATACCACGAGCAACAAACAGTCTCACAGAAGCTGCATCTTCATCAAGGCTTCCACTGGCAAAGCCCTAAAATTAATAAGGGGTTCAGCATGTTGCAAATTAGGTTCTAGGTCTCCATAAAAATTTAGACAGAATGCTGAATATGTCAATGGTTTTTGACATGTCCTATCGAGAAATTTATTAAGAACTAGTTAATTTACCCCAAGATTGGTACCTGGTAAGCAACATCAAAAAAGGGAATGTGGTTCTTTTCTTGAATTACATCAGCTATTTTTTCCCATTGTTCAAGGGTTGGATCAATACCAGTTGGGTTATGAGCACATCCATGTAGTACCACAAAAGATCCTTCAGGAGCTGACTGTAAAAATGTAGGAATGTACAGTTATGTGAGTTTAATCATATATTGGATAGGAGGAATCTTCAAATCAAATATGAATTTGTGTTTCTACTTGTGCCTTCCTATAACAAGATGGCAAGTTACAACTACTAGATCAATTGAGTATCAAATACATTACCCAGTAATGGCATGTTAATCAAAACGATTACACTAGTTGTATTTTAAGTAAAAGATATTTTCTAAAACATGTATTTTTACAACAAAGATTAAGAAGGGATAAGTGAATAGATAGAACATTCTTGAACATTGATTTCCAATTCAAAGCAGTTAAATATAACACTGTTTATTGTCCATTTGACTTGCTACGATCTGGATCAGGAACGTAACCTTTATATCTTCAATCATGCCCTCAAAATCCAAGCCAACAGTCTTGGGGTCATAATATCGGTACTCAGACCACGGCACTCTAGCATCATTGAAAATATTCTTGTGATTACCTGCAAGATAATAGGATAACCCAGGTTGAATGAACTCCCAAACAAATATATAACTAATATAAACATAGTAAGCAGTGAAAAGCACACCCCAGGTAGGAGCTGATATCAAAACTTTAGACCCAGCAAAATATCTTTCTATCAGAGCTGCACCTAGCCTCAGAGAACCAGTTCCAGAAAGACCTTGGACAGTGGCAACCTAGATGCAACCGAATAATGTAAGTAAGAAATGGAAAAAAATCCTAACCAAGAAATTGCAATGTCCTTCAATACTTCTATATTTTCTAAACAACTACATACTCTTTGTTGTTTGATTGCTGGGTTGTCTGCTCCAAGTAACAACTCTGCCGTTGCCTTGTTAAAGGCAGCCAAACCCTCAATAGGGAGATACTGCACTTGCAAGTTAAATCTCAGTCAATCACCTAAGGGCCAATGGTTCCACACAACACACAGTCACATATTCTGTAAACAAAGTTACCTCTTTGTTATCCCCCCTCTCCAGCATAAGATTCTCTGCCTAAAAAACAAAGAAGTTCATCTAAATCAACATCAATTAAAAAATAGTCTTAGGTTTGTGAACGTGAAGAAAAATTATGAAAAAATATATGACAGGAAAATTGTGCAAACTATGATATTTATACAAGGTGCAATTATTTGTTGTAGAACCAGAAAGCTTTGAAGAGGCAATTAATGAAGAAGCTTGGGGAAGGCTGTGCAAGAAGAACTTGAAGTAATTGAAAAGAACAAAACACGGGAGCTGATTGAGAAGACAAATGACAAAAAAGCTATTGGTGTGAAATGGGTGTACAAGATAAAGCATAACCCAGATGGCAAAATCCAAAAGAAGAAAGCATGAATTGTTGCAAAGGGCTATTCAAACAGTACACATATAAAGGAACAGATACCTTCTTAACAACATTAAGCACATATGGCTGTAGTTCTTCTGTTCTGTACGCCCCTACTCCAAGATTGAGCTTTACATCACTTGTATCCGCTTTAAAGGCCTCAGAAACTCCAAGAATTGGGTCAGGAGGAGCCATAGGTATGCCCTCAAACCGAGAAACATTAAGTGCAACAGTCATAGAGACCCGACCACTAGACTGAAACAAAATTGACAGAAATCATATTATATTAGCGCACTTGCACACACAGTTTTTGTGCCCTCACACTCCTTAATCCTCACTCACTACTTTTACACAGCTTTAAAACTGTTCTTCCAACAAGTATGATATGGAGAATGGGAATATAACTAATCACAATACAAATTGAATTTTTATTTTACAAAAAAAGTTTAATTTATACACCCCACTGTAAAACATCCTTACACGGATATCCAGCTGGAATTCATCTTTTCACCGCATCATCATTAGTAAACAGGATGACATGGCAAAGTAGTAAAATCTAATTGAATGTCTGCAAAAGGATGTTCCATACTAGTGATGTATAGAAAATAAACTCTAACAAAAAATTCAACACTGAGGTTAATTTAACAAACACAAAGTGTTAGGAAGTTACGTGTATATGAGAGGAGAAAGAGAAGTAAGTAGAAGTTAGTTAGCCTAACTGCAATAACAGTTAGGAAAGGAAGGATGTGTAGTATAAGAGAGTGAATAATTGATTAGAGAGGGGCGGTTGTTTTGTGAGTTGTACAGGAAGCGTGAATCCTGTAGGGGGAGGTTAAGCTCTCTAACTGTATCCCGAACTTGTATTCGTGCTTGTGAATTATACAACGAGAGTTATACAGTAGTTTCTGATGTGTTTAGTGTGCGTTTACCTTAGGTTCTTGAATTAGGAACCTAACACAAAGTGGCTAAAATATTCCTTTGATCTCTCTTGTCATTAATCTGCTAAACTTAAGAAGTTTCATTTGAGTCCATTCAAGTGTCTCTATGCAAGACTAATTCGATTTTTCCGTCAGTTTACAGACATCGACACCCGACAGACCACGAGAGATATCACGTACAAAAACCAACTTGGTTTCCCAATAGTTCCACCCAATTGATCATAAAGCAATAACGAAATAAAAATGAACCGACCAAAGAAAAACAAAAACAGATGAATACAACTGAAGCACTAAGCTTTCGTTTTTAGAAGATACCCTTGCATTTGGGAAGGAGTTGATTCCATTGTTAAATCTCAAAGCGTTGTCTGCAATCTTGGGCTTCCCCTGTTGGACAGAAACGTTAAATCACAAAAAGGGTAATCATTAAAACCAATGTGGGAACAATTAGAAAGAGGTACCTTGTGGGTTTGGCGCAGGGAGAGAGAAGAAGAGGCATAGAGAGAATGCGAAGCTGCGGAGAGAACAGAAGAAGCCATCAACCTGCAACAGAAAATGTTAAGCGATTTGCAACGATTTGCAACGATTTTCGATACGAAATTGTGGAAGAAACAGTTACACTAACTATGAACAATTGAATGGATTTGAGTGCTGCGGAAGTTGAATAGCGTAGTTAAGACGATGGTGATGAGATGAAGTATATTCGTTTGCGTGTGTGAATCAGTTGAAGAAGTGTAGAGAGATAGAACTGAGGGAAACAGTGGGTGACGGGAAGAAAGAGAAGAAAGTGGAGAAAGGGAGAAAAGTTCTTCCCTTATTGGTTTGTCACGACGAGAACTTCAATCGGATTCAGTTTAGATAAGTATGATTTAAAAATAGTTAAAATTAATCAATTTACACTCTTTTTGTCCTTACTATTATTACAAGTATTTATATTTTAACTTTTATAAAATATTATGAGTTTTCTATGCTGTAGTAATAAATAGTCAAAAAATAATTTTAAAAACCAATATAGGTTAATTTAGTATATTAGCAACATTTTTTAAATTTAACTAAATTAAATTTTTTTATTGATATGGGTAATTATTTAAAGTATTTTATATTAAGCATTAGAAGATATTAATTATTTTTCACTACAACAATAACAACCATTATAATAACAATAATAATTCTTCTCTTACTTTAAAAGTCATATTAAAAATAATTTTCAATGATTACGCGTTGACATAAATTTGAAAATCCTTGTATATTATCAGTTTAAATATGTATTAAGTTAAAAATATTAATTCTGCAAAATATTTACTGTAATATTTTATTTAACAGCATACAATTATTAAAAAAACATTGTAAAATTTGATAACACAAAATAAATAATTAAAAATAATTAGAAACATGATATTAACATAGTTATCCAACATAATAACGTAATATATATATATATATATATATATATATATATATATATATATATATATTATTGCATCTATGTTTTCCAAAAGAATATAATCCGTTACATCATTATTTGTTCGTATTTAAAGTAATCATCGCAAATGAATAACAAAAACACAAAAATAATAAAGTAAGCTAGTGTGCAAAATAATTATTTTAAACCAATTAAATCATAATAAATATAAGTCAAACATGGATTAAATACAATACAATCATATAAACATACATAACCAATGGATATTAGACTCAATTATTTGGATACATACATTTGACATAGAGTTTCACGGTAGGCATGCACTTGTAGTAGTATTTATGCTCTACAGAGTTGAATGGTTGGTAAAATATCAAGATACCCCATGTAATTCTTTTCACCATCATTCATCTTTATATGAGTTGAATGATTGATAGAATATCAAGATATCTCTTTAGTGAACTCTCATATGTCAATGCATACACTAAATATCATCACCGCACATAAGTTCTCATTGAAATTCTTTCAACAACAATATCAAACATATCTACAACAAAATCCTCATCTAAATACAAAGTCATATTACTCATAAACATACTTAAAGTTCATTTAAATCAATCTCAAACAGCTAAAGAATAAAATAAATCAAATATACAGACTGACACTCAAAGGTAGAACTCAACACTAGACTTCTAGCAAAATGTGGCACTCAACGCTAGTCATGGCGCTTAGTGCTTTTCTTCTCGCAAAAAGTCGCACTCAATAACACCTTTCTACCACTCGGCGTCTTGGAAATGAATTGCTCCAAACCTACAATGAGAGATGACGCTCAGTGGTTCCCTACTATTGTTCAACAGCACAACATTTTGCATTTTAGGACACTCAACGGTACAAAATGTTGCTCAACGACCTGGAGCTAAAATGCTCTCAATCCTGCACACTGAACTAACGCTCAGTGCCACCCTACCATCGCTTGGGGCTGTATCATCAAATATTAGTAGATGAATTTCTGTGATTTGGAGAAAATAGAATATGTTCAAAGGGTCAAATTGGTATTCCTTTGTTAGTAAAGTGACTATATTTGTAACATCTCATTTAATAGTATAAATTATTAAATGAAACAATACATAATTAATAAACCAAAGACATATAATCCAAAATCTAGAGTATGCTACTACAATTATTCCAACCCTATAACTATAACAACATATGATATATCTACAACGCAAGGAAATTATGAACAATATACATATAATTGAAAGTTTTTCAAAAAGGCCCTATACAACATGAACTACAGTCCTAGAATTACACAATTGCATCACTATCTCCCTCTAAAGGTAGTTTAACTTCTATTTCCTCATCTGCTCACACCAATAAATGTGATTATTGTAAAAGAAGAATACAAACACAAAACATACCAATAACGAGAATAGGGTAAGCTAATATACAAAAGAATTATCATATATATCAATTAAACATGTAGTATTGACAAACTAAATAATCTAAACTGTTTTAAAACACAAGTCACATCAATAATAACTCTTTTAGACTCAATCATCTGGATAAATGTATTGATGTCAAACTACTTGGAAGTTTAGCACTTATGATGGATAAACTCCACCGACAAGGTTAATCCTATACAGGTCTCTTCCTTACACTAGGACATCCTACTACTCCCAACTCTTAATTCATTCTCCTCTACATGAGTTTGAATGATTAGTAGAGTATAAGAATAACTTCAATTTTTGAATCCCTACTTTAATGCAAACCTAAAGAAACACATCTTTCACAAGGACTTCTCCCCTTGAAAATCCATTCATCCTTTCAATCCATAACTTAACAGATTTCAAACATTCATAACATTGATACACAAGCATCTATACATATATATACCTCAAACAAAATCATTATGAAGTTTATAAAATATATTTAAAGTCACCCAACTACCAACCAATGCTAGTCATTATCACATAGCACAACTCAAACAGAGAAGATCTTGGACAAGTTGCGCTCAATTACAACTAGGTGGTGCCCAATAAGCTTAGTGTTCGTCCAACGAGAGGACCCCTGAAGCTCTCAAGATTTAATTTTATTTTATGGTGCCCAACAGTACTGATTAATGCCCAATGACACTCAGTGAGTGATGACAAAAGATTCAAGCGAGAGGATTGAAGATGCACTATTGGCCTACTATATACTCCTATAAGACTCTTCTGTGGATGTATTCCTATATGATTTCTTTTGGTAAATCATATTATCTACCGATGGAGATTGAGCACATGACTTACTAGGTAGCTAAGAAATGCAACCTTTATTCAAGAAAGTAAGGTTATATAAAAAACTCTAATTTAGTAATCAAAAGAAATTCAAATGAAAAAGCTTATACAAACTTCTACATGTACAAAGGAAAAATAAACTTCATTATGATGATAAGATTTTTCTTTGGAAAGAAATCTTTATTGTGTAAAAAGTGTTTCTCTACAATTTTTGAATAAAAATCTTTTTCATAATCTTTATTGTAGATGACTTGGTCCTTACATTGTGACCAAAAAATTATTTTTAATTACTGCAAATTTTAGAGTATGAGATTGATAAAACTTTTAGTGAATGATCATCACTCGAAATTATTTCACGAGGACATAGCCAATAAGATCATAGAAAAGATCCACTTATGAAGGAGTTTTTACAAATTATACACTACTTAGAAAAATCTTTGTGCCCTTGATTTTTATATTCCATTACATTTAAGATAAAATAATTTGTAAGTATGAATCAATTAGGAAATCTTAGACAAACAATTTTTCATTTTACATTTTCATCTCTCTTTTATTTTTACATTTGTTTTAACCTTATATTTTCATCAATGAATTAGAAATTGTTAAATTTAGGACGTAATTATTTATGGAACAAAGACCATCATAATTGAATTTTATTTTTTTCTCTTGTATGGTTGGAGTAAAGTTTGAATTTTTTTTATTATCTTATTTAATCTCATAAAATTAACTTATAAAATAAAATATTGTTTATATATTATAATTTGATTATTTCTAGTGACATTTTGACTTCTCCAATTACTCTCTTCTCAACTTTTTTTTATCAAATTTTCACATCCTTTTGTTTTTATTAAGTGTTTTTGTTTGTATTAAGTGTTGGTATTTGTAAAATTAGAAATTTGTTCGAAATGTTCGAAGTATGTGTAACAATTTAAAACAAGAAAGCACTAACAAAGGACTTCAAATATATAAATGTGAAAGTAGATACTCATCAACAAGTAAACTAGTACTCAAAATATACCAATGTAAAAAAGCATTTAAGATTATTCAATCGCAAAATACATTTCAAATTGATTGATCTAGAGATACATTTATTAGGATAAATCAATACCAAAATAAAGTTCACAACTTTTTTTATTTGAAATATGTTTTTGGAAATCTTATCTACAACACTTGTAAATAATGTGCTTTCCCAACCTAGTATTAATGTCAAAAGATTTCAAGACATAAAACTTCATTATATCATTACTCATATTTTTCCTAGAATACTTTCCAATTTGTCGAACATAGCTTTTTATACTTTGCATCGCAGCTTGCAAAGAAATTATATCATGAAATCTGTCATAATTCTGTCTTTTTCATATCATCCAAACAGTAAAAGTCAATTATGCTAAATGGATCAATTGTAATAAAATATTGATTAGACTCGAATTGTGCTCTAAATAAAGAACATATACAACATAAAATCACTTCTATTATGCACTTTCACAATATTTATTTAAAACTTTAATAATAATATTATTTATGTTACATTATTCAATTCAGTATATGTTTTGAAATATATCACAGTTCAAAACACTTAATCTAAAATAGTTGTTGATAATATTTAAACGGAAACTACATAAAAGCTCAGAAGCTTACTTATTCAACAATGACAAATGATACAGAACAATAGACGACGACATTTTTTTTTTCTGAAGAGCACTTTCATTTTCTAAACCTTTCATTGGGTATAAAGGAAAATTATAGGGGTGTAAAAAGAATAAGCCTTAAAACTAATTGAAGAGTAGGGATAAGTGCAAGTGTTTTAATCGAGGGGATTATTAAATACACCAACTTTTCTTTTAAGTATACCCTACTTATTAGTTTATTTTTTCGACAAAAAATACAAGATGTATTTCTATTGATTAAGAAAATACTACGGAGACATGTTTGCATTTAGCATAGAGGTATGCATTCCCCATATAAAAAAATGAGAAAAATACGTAGTGTGCGAAAGAAAATATAAAGTAACTACACAATAATTTTAACATAAAGAATTACAAATACATTTTATATCATTAATTATAACAAATAGAAATTGTTATATTTTTCAAGGTTAAAAAAACTGAACTAAAAAAATAGCACTTCTAATTAAATTAAAAAACACACTAAATTGATTAACAAATAAGATTTCAATAATTTGAATTGAAAAAAAAATGTATTGTCAGAATGCAGCTTTAATTGTTAAAATTAGGCATGAATTAGTACTTTTTAGCTTTAACTTTTAATAGTTTTTAGACTTGTAAACGATATTGGAGACCACATTTGAAAGTGATGTAATCCCACTATTGTAGGACACTGAAATATAGGATTATGGTAACTTTTGGTTTGGGCCGGTGTTGGTCCTCCAGAGATGAGGGGAACTCGTCCGATATGATTAGATGGACTCAAAATGTTTTATTTTAATACATACATAAATATTTAATGTTATAAATTTTTTTAAGTTATTAATTAATTAATTAATATTTTTAATGAATAAAATAAAATGATTATTTCTTTTCTTGTTAAATTATTTTATTATAATTCATAATTAAAATTTAATCTGTAAAGGCTAATAATTTACGTTATAATATTGTTGTTTCTATTTATATAAAAACGTTAATTTTCAAATTATTTTTAACTTTAAAAAACAATAGGTTGACGGATAAAAGTGTTGATAAATTGAAAACATTTACGGTTAGCGAGCTAGTTCGCAATCCTTAACCCACTTTGTCGTAACTATTAAAACAAGAGTTAAATTCATCTAACACAATATGTAATAAAAATAAAACAAAATTCAGAATGTCTCAATTTTTTATTAAAACCACTATAAATTGTTCCTATAAAAAATAATTTTTCAATTTTTTAGTCTTTTTAAAATACTTGATGAATGACTCTGTTAGAAATTTAAATATGAAGTTGAATACGTTGAGAAGAAATAAAAAAGCTTCACAAATTTTTGGAAGTAGAGTATAATATGTTGATTTTTTTTCATGATTAATTAGTGTTTAATCTTTCCAATATCACTTCTTCAAAATAAAGAAGTTTCATTTCACACGTAATAAGATAACAAAATAATGCATTTGTCATCGTACCTCCATCAATTATTTGTCATTACTTAAAATATTACTAAAAGAAAAAAGAAAAAAAAAATACAAAACATGAGAGGTCACACCAAATTCATGACAAAAAAAATTACACACCATAAAATATATAGACAAACTACATCTATTATGAAAAAAACTAAATAAATAGATAAAGGTAAATAAATAGTTATTTTAGAAATAAAAGTCAAATTAACTGACTTATAAGCACAATTATTTCTCTCATAAAAAATATGAGAAATTTTAAACAATGTATGCTCACAAAAATGCAAACATCGACACATCTCTCTCTAAGGCTTTCAAGAAGTCAATCGTTGATCTAAAAAATTGTGACAAACTAAAGTAGAATCACTCTCTAACCCTCTAAAAGTCCTCCTTCTCAGCTTGTATTCCAGAGCATAAATGGTACAATAAATTCAACATAAATAAAAATTTGTACCCTTAAA
Organism: Vigna umbellata; assembly: GCF_029865625.1. Classification (NCBI taxonomy): domain Eukaryota; kingdom Viridiplantae; phylum Streptophyta; class Magnoliopsida; order Fabales; family Fabaceae; genus Vigna; species Vigna umbellata. Next base: position 21,295,565 of record NC_142165.1, on the reverse strand, counting down.
AAAGTTGAAAACTACCTATGTATTCACCCTAAATTTCCCTAAAAATACCATCACATGTAGCTAAACTAGAATAACCACTAGTTGTACCATCAATATTCACCTTAACTAAATGGAACTCTCTATATTACATCCATTATTGAAACCACTATATCCTCCCTAGTTTAAATATTAAAAAATTTCAACGCCAAAATATTAGGAATAATATTACTTATATGCTTTTATTAGAAAAATAACAAAAGTAAAAGCAATTGGAACATGAAATCCACTATAGTTTCTCATCCTCTAAACCATCTCAATAACTACAATAATGAAAGTCAAGTTAATCACTTTAAGCAAAGGACTACAAGAAGACTTCATAAAATGAACAATCAAATCCAAAGAGGAAAACTGCAAATACTGAAAAACTTTTTTCAACTATCCTCAAACCGCATAACAATAGAAAGTGAAAAAAGAATGAGAGAGAGAGAGAGATTCAACGTTATTTCCATATAAAGAACACATAGAACATAAAATCACACCTCTTTTGAACCTCAAAATTAATAGTTAAACAATCATACAATAACTTCCAAAGAATTACAGTTTTAGCTAGTGGCATGACATCCAACAAAATCAAATTTCCCCAATCCCTCCATTTCATACCAGAAGAATAATACTTCTTAGAAACTTTTTGAGAAGACACACCAATATCATCTGTTGGCAAAAAGAGTCTTGAAGAATAAAAATTTTGTGAAGCTTGAAGATTGATGAAGATTGAAAATTTATGCGTAAATCTGACTTAGGATAGAAGTCTTAATGTGTGTCTTACAATTATTTTATTTGTTAAAATGGTATTTAACAGGTTAAGTGGCTAGTGCATATAGTTATATGAATAACATATCAAATCAACCAGCTGATTTCACTTAAGTGTGTGAAATCAATTGATTGAGAATTGCTTTCAATTGATTCAATATGTCACTTTACATACTATATAAGCTTCTTTTTTTAATGTGAGATTATAAGAGATTTGGAAAATGTGAAAACACTTTTAAAAATTTGCTTAATCTCATTCTCTTAGAGAAATATTATGTTGTTGTTTGTTAATCATTCAAGATGTGTTGGAGCTATGATTGCTCCTTGTTTGACAAGTAGAAGAAGGTTTTTGATTAATTAGGGAGGGTTAATCTTGAGGTTTGATATTTCTTGTGTCTTTACTTGTGTTTGTGTGGTGTTCCTAGTGTGAGTCAAAGTTTGGGAGAGTGATTCTTGTTGTGTTTTGATTTTTTCTTGTGTGATTTAAGAAACTTGTCTTATGTATTGTTTCTTTTTCAAAAGTTCAATTGTCAAGATAATGTAATATCTTGAATTAGTGAAAAGTCAAGCTAAGATTTTCTTGACTAACTGAATGTAGCTTAATTAGAGTGAACTAGTATAAAATTTGTGCGTGTTGATTTTATTCTTTCTACAATTTATTATTCTTGGTTGATTTCATCAAAAAAACTAATTTGTTGTATCTTTCATAGCATAATTGATGCAATTGTATAATCAATTAACAAATCACTATATTGAATAAATTTAGGATAATTTTTTAATATTAAATCAATCAAATCAGCATATAATTGTTGTGTGAAAATATTAAGGCTCATTATTTGAATTTTAATCTGTTCATTTTGAATTTTAGTCCATTAAAATGTTTGGTCCAAGAATATCTCGTGGTCAATATGCTTTGAGAAAACCTTTGTCATAAAATTTCAAATCAAACAATTTTTGAATGGCCAATTTATCTCATTCTTGATATAAAATAAGGAAAGTTTCAATGAGTACATGTTCAAGTCAAGCTAATAACATAGTATAACCTTACTCTGTCAAAACAAAAAATTATAACCGATTTAGATATGCAAATGTCAAAACACCAACAATCATTTTAAAGATTAATGCAATCACCTTTACCTAATGTTAAAAAAGTATTTTCAAGAACAACATTATATGCATCCTTAATACCATGCTAAATTGACAATGAGTTAAATAACATATATTTCTTATATATAGACTTAAGAAATATAATATGCATGAGTTCCGCTCAAGTCATTTTTACGTAACCAAACTCTCAAGCTAAACATAACAGATATGTTTTATTTTCTAACTAAATATAGTAATATGTAAACCATCATTCACATTAGAACCACACGAAATAAAAGATTTAACCGTGAGCAGTTTTCATTTTTGTACCAAACAAAAATTTGAATCTATTATTTCATATAAAAAAAGTTTAATAGGTTATTTATAAACTCAGAAAGCTATAACACAAGTTAACAATTATTAAATTTACTAGTTGAATTCTTCTCATCATATTAAACAACATTCTTTTTTTAGGAAACAAGCTTCTTACGAATCTCATCAATCAAAAACTGAAAAAATTGTGACTTAGAAGCCTTCGTAAAAATTGACACATCCATGAAGATGTTGAAAGCTACATTATTCTTAATATTTCCGTTCTTCAAATAATATATATAAAAAAATTATTTTAACTTTTTAATTAAAAGAATGAAGAGATAGTAGTGTTTTGAGTGTTTATTTGTGGCTTATGTTAAACAAGAGACATCCTGGATTTCCTTTTTTTTCTCAATTGAACTTGTTTTTTTCATCTTCTCAATGTCAATTCATTACTTCCCACGTTTCCTTTAAATTAAAACAAGACAAAGTTGTTTTTCATTTACACAATACATTAAAGAAAAAAGTCTTTACAATTTAGTTTTGAATAAAATTGTAGATTTAAATATTATAGATAATAAAATGTAACTATGAAAAATAGCATACTACAAGTCTTTTTTTATCAAAAGTTCATGAAGCAATTTTGGCAATGGTTCCGGCGGGGCTCGAACCCGCGACCTTCGGCTCATAAGACCAACGCTCTAACCAACTGAGCTACGGAACCATTACGTGCATTGCAAATTCAAAATAAAATTGTTTTATCAACATTAAGTTATCAAGATAAATATTTAGTATGAATACAATTAATAAAAGAAAAACAGTACTATTCATAATTATATGTGACAATTTGACTCGCACGGCACAAAAGACGCGTATCTATCCGTGCACAACAAACAAAGATATGTTTTTTCACAAGATTTGTTTTGCTTAATTATCGCATTTAGTTAGTCCTAATTCCAAACTTTCATCCCCGTAGTCGCTTAATGACAGGTTGCAAGAGGATTTGGTGCATTCATTACAAAATCATATTTATATACTTAATACCTCTTTTGATCTCGCGGAAAGAGATAAATTATTCAAAGTAGTCTTACCTTTTTTAAAAAAGTCTTAACTTATGAAAAATCAGACCAAGTTAATTTCTTTTAGTTACGACGTCATAATTTTAACAGTGCAACTGTCTCTTTGGCCAAAACTTAATTAGTTGTCCTCTTTTTCCTCCTCATCTGCCACTGCAACGAAACCAAAAAATCACCATCATCTTCTCCGCCAGACTTTAAAAAGAAACTCAAAAACAAAAAGGCGAGCTCCTCCACCAATCTCCTCCTTCAAAACCTGCAAGAAACCATAGAGACCTAAAGAAACCCAAATCGAGCCTCATCTATAGCCATCGAGTGTAAGATCCTTGAAAATATTTGTAAGTTAGATACTAGATAAAAAAAAATAAATAAATAAATAAAAAATAAATAAATAAATAAAATTATTTTTGGAAAGGATAAGTGTTACACGTAGCTTTGAGATCAGAATTCACCAATTTGCAAATAAAAAATTATTTTTGTAATAGTAAAATGAATAAAAAAATGAATAGTACAAATGAATAGTAAAAATGAATAGTACAAATGAATAGTAAATTTTTTTACTATAAATAGCCAAGGGGGGAGGCTGAAAATTTACACCAAAGAACTTAGAAAAATGTTGAGAGAAGAGAGTTGGAAGAATTTCTAACTGTAAAGGGGATATTCTGGAAGTTTTCAGAGAGCGAGGAGATTAAGTCTGTAATAGAGGTAAGGGAAGCCACTCTTATACTTTGCTTTTCTCTAATCCTAAATCTTGAATATGTAGTATTTTGTTGCTGTATGGTCTTGAATTTTGAATGAGAACATTTATTTGTTTCTTTTGTATTTTTGGAAGGACGAGAAGTTGTCTAACCGGCTCTGCCAGATTCAACTTCTTGTTTCCCCAAAACTTTGGTTGTTTCTTATATCTTTATATTGTATTTTTGGAAGGACGAGAAGTTGTCTAACCGGCTCTGCCAGATTCAACTTCTTGTTTCCCCAAAGCTTTTGTTGTTTTTTTTTTATATCTTTATATTGTATTTTTGGAAGGATGTGAAGTTGTCTAACCGGCTCTGCCAGATTCAACTTCTTGTTTCCCCAGAAATTTTATTGTTTTATCTATTCTTTTTATTTCATCTTTGTGGAAGGATGAGAAGTTGTCTAACCGGCTCTGCCAGATTCAACTTCTTGTTTCCCCTGAATTTTTATATTAATATTATTTTGTTGGTAAGGGCAACTAATTATTTTTGTATGAATTTATAAATATACGAATGTTGAACTGGTGTTCTCTTGCGAAACTGTTTTATGACTTTTATTATATTGGGTGTTATAACTGAAACGGTTAAATTGTACATGTTCTGATGTGATGAATTTATTGAATGAGTTTGTTGGCTGAAATTGATCTTGTTAGAAGGTCTGGAGTAAGGGTTCTGTAATAGCTTATATATGAGTATTAAATAGATATACAAATACTGTTTGAGGTTGTTGTGAGAGGAAGTAAAAATATTAAAATTAGGCATTTTAGATTTAGAGCATAAGACAACAAGGTAGATAAATTAATAAATAAATTGATTAATTATTGAGGGCCTCCCTTTGTTGGTAGGATAGAGGAACCTTAAAAACCTGAGTTGGCACATCCCTGATCATAGAGCAGCCCTGGTCTGGTCCAGTCAGTTGTGACTAGTCATATGTGCTGGCGTCGAAGGTGAGTTTGATGCGTTCAGACATCTGGGCCCTCTCCGGTGACCAATTGGGGTAAAGAAAAATCTCTACTAGGATGAAAATAAAATAAAACAAGTTGATTGTAGATGCATAATATTATCATGGTAAAAATTTCATATATATTTTATTTATCATTACATTGAGCCCAGACTTTAATATGTAGTTCCTACGATATGTTGATATATTTTGGTTGATCCATGATCTTTGTTTGGTGAAAATATGTTGAGTTATACTCGTTATGGGCAAAATGAGTTTATAATATGAAGCATGATATATGGCAATATGTTTAATTTATTGATACCAAAACGGGTTATTATGAATTCATGATTAAAGAATGAACATGATTGAGTTAGGTGGATAAGAGGGTATGAATTGTTGGTTTTATGAAATGTTGGAGTTGATATGAGAAATCATTACTTATGAAATGATGTTTACTACCGGGAGTAGTACGTTCGAGTTATACCATGAGAGTTTGGTATGAGCAATGTAACACCTGAGGTTTATGAAAGCAGGCAGAAAGTGGTCTGACCATAAGGCTTTGACATAAACATATGATTCGTAAGTTATATAGAAGCAGGCAGAGAGGGGTCTGACCATAAGGCTTCAGAAAGTAAGACATAGTATATAAGTGAGGCTTAAGGAAGCAGGCAGAAAGCGGTCTGACCATAAGGCTTCATGAGTAAGCATGGTACACTTGTAAGATTTATGGAAATGGAAAAGATGATTTTGATAATGATGAATTAATGACATCGGAATAATGATATTTTATCAATTGCAGAAATACATGATTATAATATTTTTATTACAAGTTTAATGATTTTATGATATGGTTGGCTTACCCTTATTTGTTTGTACTATGATCATATAACTCATGTTATATGTGATTAGATAATGTTGCAGATGCGGTTGAAAAAGCTTAGAGATGAGAGAGATGCGGGGAAAAACTTTCAGGGATTTTTGTAAAAAGAATAAATTTGTATTGGGAAGATTATGTTGTGTAAAACTTATAGGTTGAAATTTCAATGGTGAAGACTATATTGTTTAAAGTTTGTAAGTTTGGTACTGTACTTTGGAGTAATTGAAATAAAGTTTGATTGTTTATATGAGATATCAAATTAATTTAGTCTCTACTATTAGTAATACCCTTTAAAATATTAGGGTGTTACATCGAGAACCTGTGAAAACCAAATTTCAGATGAATACTAATCACAGGACAATAAGAAACCCCAAATTAGGAACCCTAATCACGAGTTTATCGCGAATAAAAAAATGTCCAACCCTTTCGCGAAAATCACCCAACTGGGGTCTTTGATTGTTAAAGCTAGGGTTAAGGAGACTCCAAATTCAGTTTTGATATTAACTACAAAAGCGTCAAAGTCACTTAGAATCAAAATTAGGAGAAAGCAGCATCATATCAAGATTCTAGCAGTACCTAAAAATCAACACTGCCTAACGCAGCTCGTGATACAAGGAAGCAGCGAAATTTCTAATATCGGAAGGGAAAAAGCTCTCTCTAGAATCCCAGAGCATAGAGTTTGTGGAAGGGAAGCCTCTGGTTCTTCTGAAATGGGAGGGCATAAATCCCCACCTTCCCTCCATTGTCATCTACTCCCATACCTACGTTGTTCCCTTTTAGCACTCAAAGTGGACCCACCACCCCTTCAACGCCCACCTCAATTCCCAAGGCCGCATCTTCGCTCGCGGCTCTCAGGACATGAAGTGTATTAAGAATCAAACATTTTGCTACTAGGGCTACATTCAATGGACCGAAATACATTCGGTTTAGGGGTTGTTACTTGCTTTTAATGTACTGTTTTCTGTTGTATCAGAACTCTATAAATAGAGTTCTGTTTTGTATTTTACAAGTTACAGAAACAGAGAGAAACACTCAGTATTATGAAATAATATCAGATTCAAGAAAGCTTACCTTTTCCTTGTTCGTCTCTCTCCCCTCTACATTTTTCTCTTCTGCACCAACGTGATCTGAGGCTCCCAAGGCCACGGAACACCGCTGGACCTCCATGCTTGGAAACGGAACTCTCTGGAAGCTCCATTCTCTCTCCTCACTCGTTTGATAGATTTCTGGACACGCTTGCAGAAAAGGCTGAGGTTGTATGCCTTAACCATGCCACGGGCCACTCTATTTTGGGCCTCGTTACTGTGCATCCCATTTTGGGCCTCAGCCTAAAATGGTATCAGAGCAGGTCTAGTACCTGCTCTGCTTCCGCTCTGCTTGCTTTCCTTCTTGATAGGTTCTTGAACTGGTCCATACAATTCTTGATCCCATGGACCATGCTGAATACAACAACCCAGCCAGCCCTTACTACTTGCATCCAGGAGAGAATCCTGGACTCACCCTCATTACACAAACTCTGAATGAAAACAATTACTCCTCTTGGAGCAAAAGCATGAGAAGAGCCTTGCTCTCCAAGAACAAAGTGAAATTCATTGATGGGTCCATAAAGAAACCACAGAAAGATGATATCTTGTATGATGCTTGGGAAAGATGCAACATGATGATATTGTCTTGGATAACCAAGACACTCTCTCCACAAATTGCTGAGAGCGTGATATATGTGGAAGAGGCAAAAGAATTATGGGAAGAGTTGAAAGAAAGGTTCTCTAAAGGTGATCATTTCAAGATTTCTGATCTTCTTCAAGATATACACTCCATTAGACAAGGGGAAAGAGGAGTTAGCCAATTCTTTACAGATTTAAAGATTCTGTGGGAAGAATTGGAGTTCTTAAGACCCATTCCCACTTGCATATGCAAGATACCATGCAGTTGCGCTCTCTCAAAAGTTTTCTTGAAGTACAGAGAAATGGAGCATGTGATATGCTTCTTAAAAGGATTAAATGACTCATACAACACTGTTAGAACACAGATCCTCCTAATGGATCCCCTTCCAAACATCAATCGGGTTTTCTCTCTTATCATGCAACAAGAAAGACAAGAAAAACATGGGTCTGCTGATGTTAAGGTCATGGTTAATGCCACTGACAGAAACAGCCAGTGGAAAGGCCATGGAAGAGGACCTGGATTGCGTGGTCAAGGAAGAGGAAGAGGTAGAAATCCCAACTATGGGAAACAGTGCTCCTATTGCAACAAAATGAACCACACAGTTGATGAATGTTACTCTAAACATGGCTATCCACCTTGGTACAAGAAAGCAGAGGGTAATCAAGACCGAAAGAGTGAATGGACTGCTGCCAATGCTTGCCAAAACACTACTGAACAAGGTGAAAATCAGAGAGCACAACCTAATAACAACAGCAACCTTTTCAACTCTCTTACTGCAGAACAAATGCAGAAGCTGCTTCGAATGATTGACAAAGATGATGAACCAACTCACAAAATTAATCAAATTCAAAGAGCTGATAGTACAGATAAGCAAGGTATTTCATCCTGGATACTAGATACTGGTGCCACTGACCATGTGACACATGATAAAATAAATTTTAACACTTTTTATCGTATCAAACCTATATCTGTGAGATTGCCTAACAATACTATTTTAACTGCTAGGCATGCTGGTACAGTACAACTGTCTAAAGATCTTGTCATTTACAATGTGTTATACATTCCTGAATTCTGTTTTAATTTGATTTCTGTTCAAAGTCTTATCAAGGACTTGAATTGTAGTCTAACTTTCTCTTCCAAGATTTGTCAGATAAAGCAGAACCATACATTGAAGATGATTGGATATGCTAACTGTTGGGGAGGGCTCTATTATTTGCAAGACATTCCTAAGATTGACCAAAGACACACTGCCACGACTGCCTTTTCTTTTAAAAAGACAAATGTAAATCTTTGGCACTGTAGGTTAGGCCATCCAGGGGACAAAATTATGAAACAGATATGTGGTGATTTTCCTTATGTCAAATTAGGCACAAATATTGTGTGTGATACTTGTCACTATGCCAAACAACGAAAATTGCCTTTTTTTGCCTAGTACTACTACTACTGCTGAATGTTTTGATATTATTCACTGTGATATTTGGGGCCCGTTTGGTACTGCTTCTATTCATGGCCATAAATACTTCCTCACCATAGTTGATGAATATAGTAGGCATACTTGGATTTTCTTAATGAATAATAAAGGCCAAACTAGAGATTTGCTGCAGAATTTTGTAATTAAGATTAAGAATCAGTTTAACAAAGGAATCAAAGTTATTAGGACTGATAATGGCCCTGAATTTAACTGCACAGATTTTTATAGATTACATGGTATTACTCATCAAAGGAGTTGTGTTGAAACTCCTGAACAGAACTCTGTAGTTGAAAGGAAACACCAGCACATTTTGAATGTTACCCGTGGTCTCCTTTTTCAAGCCAATGTGCCTAACACTTACTGGTCCTATGCTGTTAGCCATGCTGTTTACCTCATAAATAGGTTGCCTACCCCCATTCTCGATAACAAAACCCCTTTCGATCTGCTTTACAATCTGTCCCCTTCCTATTTAAATCTTAAAATCTTTGGATGCTTGTGTTTTGTCTCTACCCTTGAACATAACAGGAATAAACTTGACCCAAGAGCTAGAAAAGCTGTTTTTCTAGGTTACAAATCTGGTGTCAAGGGGTATCTTGTCCTTGACATAAACACCAAAGAGCTTCTCATAAGCAGAAATGTGGTTTTTCACGAAGACATTTTTCCCTATAGAAATCTGCAGGAAAGCCATACAGATTCAGCAACTAGGAGGGAGACAACTGATTCATTAAAAGATCTCTTAGAAGACCAATTTCACATGGATGATCCCCTACATGTTGAATCTGTAAATACAAGTCAGGAAGAGACACAACAGCTCACTGTTAGTGAAAACAGCAATGACACAGCAGGAGATAACCAGGACCTCCAATTGCAAAGAAGATCAAATAGAACCAGAAGGACTCCCGAATACCTTCAAGATTATGTTCACCAGGTGCATCAATCTCTATCTCTGAAAAATAATCTTAAAACCCCTTATCCTATATCCAACCTGTTGTGCTGTGATAATCTTACAGAGAGGCATCTAAGATATACCATGGCTGTCACGGTTAGCAAAGAGCCAAAATCCTATAGTGAAGCAAAAGGTATCAGTGAATGGGTAGAGGCCATGCAGAGAGAAATTAAAGCCCTGCAAGATAATGACACGTGGGTTCTAACCCAGCTGCCCCCAGGGAAGGCTGCTATAGGGTGTAAGTGGGTATATAAGACAAAGTATAAAGCTGATGGGAGCATTGAAAGGTTCAAGGCTCGCTTGGTGGCGAAAGGCTACACACAACAGGAGGGAATAGACTACCTGGACACGTTTTCTCCTGTTGCCAAACTAACTACAGTCAGATTGCTTATTGCCCTAGCAGCTTCCAATAATTGGTTTCTACACCAACTAGATGTAGACAATGTTTTCCTACATGGGGACCTCAATGAAGAGGTATACATGGAGCCGCCTCCAGGTTTGTTCAACCACAACAAAGAGCAAGTTTGCAGATTAAAAAAGTCCCTATATGGCCTCAAGTAGGCCAGTAGGCAGTGGTTTGAAAAATTATCCTCTTTCTTAATATCTGTTGATTATATAAAATCTAAGTCTGACCACTCTCTGTTCATCAGAACAACTTCTACCAGTTTCACTGCTTTACTTGTGTATGTAGATGACATTGTTTTAACAGGGAACTCTATAACAGAAATCAACAGGATGAAGGAATTGTTACACAAGAAGTTTCGAATAAAGAACCTTGGTGAGCTTAAGTACTTTCTGGGTCTGGAAGTTGCCAGGTCAAAGAAAGGCATTCATTTGTGCCAAAGGAAGTATGCCTTGGACATACTGGAAGAAACTGGGATGTTAGGATGCAAGCCTTCCTCTACTCCCTTCCTCAGCGAAACAACTTCCTTATATAAAAAGGATAGCTACCTGGATGATCCAGGACCATATAGAAGACTAATAGGAAAGTTGCTTTATCTTACAAATACTAGACCAGATTTATGTTTTTCAGTTAATTTACTTAGTCAGTTCATGCAATCACCAACTGACCATCACTACCGTGCCACTCAGCACATTCTCAGGTATATTAAGGCTAAGCCCTCTGAAGGGCTATTTTTCCCTGCTGATTCTTCCATGCAACTGAAGGCATTCAGTGACTCTGACTGGGCTACTTGCCCTAACACTAGAAGATCTACAACGGGATTCTGTGTCTTCCTAGGTTCATCCCTTATCTCCTGGAAGTCTAAAAAGCAGAAGAACGTTTCAAGGTCATCTACAGAAGCCGAGTACAGAGCACTAGCAGCCACTGTATGTGAAATACAGTGGCTCTGTTACCTATTACAGGATTTTCAAGTTAAGGAATCAGGGATCCCTGCTTTGTATTGTGACAATAAATCTGCGAGACACATAGCTCACAACCAAAGCTTCCACGAACGCACCAAGCATATTGAGCTTGATTGTCATGTGGTTCGTGAAAAGCTTCAAGAACGACTCCTCACTCTCCTTCCCGTGAGATCCGACGAGCAACTTGTCGACATTTTCACCAAGTTCCCTCATCGCGTCAAATTCAAAACCATTGTACCTAAACTTGGATTGGTGACCATACACCATCCAGTTTGAGGGGAGGCTATTAAGAATCAAACATTTTGCTACTAGGGCTACATTCAATGGACCGAAATACATTCAGTTTAGGGGTTGTTACTTGCTTTTAATGTACTGTTTTCTGTTGTATCAGAACTCTATAAATAGAGTTCTGTTTTGTATTTTACAAGTTACAGAAACAGAGAGAAACACTCAGTATTATGAAATAATATCAGATTCAAGAAAGCTTACCTTTTCCTTGTTCGTCTCTCCCCCCTCTACATTTTTCTCTTCTGCACCAACGTGATCTGAGGCTCCCAAGGCCACCGGAACACCGCTGGACCTCCATGCTTGGAAAGGGAACTCTCTGGAAGCTCCATTCTCTCTCCTCACTCGTTTGATAGATTTCTGGACACGCTTGCAGAAAAGGCTGAGGCTGTCTGCCTTAACCATGCCACGGGCCACTCTATTTTGGGCCTCGTTACTGTGCATCCCATTTTGGGCCTCAGCCTAAAAAAGTGTGTTGGTATGCAGTACCTCAAAGCTCTCCGTCGTCTCAAGGCCCGAAACTTCCAACCCCTCTACTCTGTCTACCTCGCCTTGGCACTCGACGAGGAGATCGGCAGCCACAACGGCGCTGAGAAGTTAGCCCAATCGGAGATCTTCCAACGGATGAATGTGGGCGTGGTGCTTGACGAATGATTGGCTTCCCCTGACGCCCATTATAGGGCCTTCTACGCTGCGAAAAGCCCTTGGTGGTTGGTCATCAAGGTCGTTGGGGCTCCAGGTCATGGATCCAAGCTTTATGATAACTCTGCCATGGAGAATCTCCTCAAGAGCATTGAAGCTATCAGAAGGTTTTGCGCCTCCCAGTCCCCGTCCTCTCGCGTAGCTCCCTCTCCCTCTCGCTGAACACGTCATTTAACCTTAAGTGTCACGCAATCACAAAAAGTGGACACTTCATTATGTTTTGTTTAGGAGGGCACTTGCATTGTTAAGATTTTGACGCCGTAACAAAAAAGATTAACTTGACCTGATTTTTCAAAAATTGGGACCGTTTCAAACTCTTTAAAAAACGTATGATCACTTTGAATAATCCTCCTCTTTCGAGGGACCAAAAGAAGTATTAAGTCTATTTATTTTTAAATTGAGTTTTAAGTATTTAATAAATTTAGATATTGTTATTTATTAAATTTTTGTATACTATTATTGAGTACTTTATAATTTTTAAATGAGTCATTATCTTTCAATTTTTCTTATATATAAGTGATGTGAATGTTTTCTATCTGTTATATTCTTTGTGAATGCTATTTTGTTGCAAGATATTCTAATGTCCAGTATCTTCCTAATTTTTGAAAACTAAACGTAGCAAAGTTATGAAAATAGTTTGAAAGTTGTAAAATTAAAAAAATTATATTTTTTTTGTAATTTTATATTTTACAATTTTTTTATTTTACAATTTTAAGTAACTTTATAAATTATTTCCATATATCTTTACACCTAGTATTGACTACAATTGATGTTAGAATAATATTGATAATTTGAGTCTATTGCAATAAAATAACAATTGAAAGTGACTAATTTTTATCATTGAAAAGCTGAAATAATACATTCAAAATTTATATATTTAATCATTATCACTAATATAAGAAAAAATAAAGAATTGGATCATTAGCATAATAAAAAATTGATTTTTTTTTTGTATTTTCATTTTCATATGTTTCTTTCCTTCTACTACGTTTAAAAAATGAATTTAATTTTTTGTTCTTTATAAGCATACTATTTTAAAAAAATTCAATACTAAACAATAAACTATTAAAATTTAATTAAATATTAAAGGATATAATTAATAAAAGATATTTTTTATGATAATAAAGTCAGAGTTAAAAATAGGTTATGAAAAACATATAATATAGTTAATTGTTTTTTTATGTTTTACACTTTTTTTCTTCATAATGAAACAAAAATGTGAAAAATAGGAACATAAGAGTTTGTGTTTAACTTTTTTATTTCTTAAAAAAAAAAGACATGTGAAAGAGTGGAATATGAAAAAAATGATAAGTAAATCAAGAGACAAAAAGAGAAAAAAAAATCTTAATAAGTTTTCTATATTTTATTATATTTAATTTTATATTTTACTATTCATTAACATTAAATGATTTGTTTTATAAAAAAAATAAAAAAATTTACTTCATTTAATTTTCATAAATTTTTATTATATATATATACAGAATTTTAAAATTTTAGAGAATATAACATTCCAATTTTCAAGAAGATCCATCTTCACTACAGGTAAGGAGAGAATAATAATAATCACATCATGAGTTAATACAGGTAGCGATGGCAACGAGTCGGGTCGGGCACGGATAGTGCCTACCCGCAACCCGACCCGACAAAAAAAAGTTCACCCGCTACCCGACCCGCGACCTGCACGGATACCCGCTTAAAAAATATCCGCGGATATTTTAAAACCCGCGGATACCCGTGAATATCCGCGGACCCGCAAATATTAAAAAAATATATATTTTAATAAATTATTAAAATAAAATTTAAATAGAATTATAAAAAATATATAAAATATAATATAAATTAAATTAAATATAAATTTAAATTCAATTTTAATTAAATTTAATCTTTTAAAATATAAATTAATGTTAATTTTAATTAAATTTAACTTAATAAAATATAAAATATTTTTTTTTATTTTTTGCGTGTAGCGGGTATTCGCGGGTACGGATAGTATAATACCCGCACTCGACCCGTTTATAAGCGGGTATTAAAATATCGGCTATCCGCGGGTTGCGGGTAGTAAATATCCGCGGGTATCAACTATCCGTCGCGGATTTTATCTGCGGATATCCGCAGGCGCGGATTTTTTTGCCATCCCTAAATACAGGATTCAATTAAAAATACTCAATTTTATCACATTCTTTAAACATATTTAAATCTTACATTTTTTTTAGAGTTATCTTTTTCAATTTTTATCTAACTGCCTGTTTAAAATTCCAAAAAACATTATTTGATTTCTCCTCTATTTTATAATATTAATTTAAGTTGTTTTTTTTTTTCAAATAAACTTAGGAAAATGTTCTCTTTTCTTAATATAATTTTTCAAGTGAGTTATACATTATACCTATATAGTTTCTTATTTCATATATATATATATATATATATATATATATATATATATATATATATATATATATATATATATATATATATAGTTGTATTTCTTTTAACTAATTTTCCCTCTTATTAGTTAAATTGAAAAAATTAGAAAAAAATTGTTATCATAAAATTTAAAAAATATAAAGAAACTTGAATAGATGTTTTGATTGAAAAAGTGGACGATTAAAAAGGAAATATTTTTTGCCATTTATACTCTATCTTTCACCTAAATTTTAGTTATCTTACTTTGTGAGGTAGAAATGTGAAAAGTGAAACAAAAAATATGATAAAAAGGGTCGAAAGAAACTAAGCTTCATAAGACTCATAAATTAATAAGTTTGAATGAAATTTCAAACACATTTCTTCATGCACGTGTTTCACCTATGTAGCACTCATAACTATGGCATTTGGATGCAAAATTACGTCCATAGAACCTTCAATAGTCTCCATTGCTTTCAATAAAATTGCAATATGAGTATACTTAGTTCAACATTTCTTATTGGAAGTCACATATCGACTAGAGATAAGAACAAATTATAATATATAAGTGTGGTGCAAACTTTACTTTACAAGCCGGTTTTATGGGATTAAGTTAGGCTTAAAACCACTTTCTTTTAATCAATAAATAATAGTTCAAAATTATATTCTAAAATAAAAAAATAAAATGATCAAAATGGCACAAATTTAAAAGATATAATGACTAAAATGTTTTTTAAAATAAAATAATAGTTTGAATAGTTTTAAAGACAAATTGAATTTTAGGAATAAGATAAAAGACTAAAACTATAAGTTTGCTAATATGTGAAATAGCATCCCGTCCTCTTTGATTTTTGACAAGTGTTTAATGGAGTTTTTTTTAGATGTAATTAAAATTGAATTAAAAGAAGCTTTGAAAAAGTTTTATATTATGAAATGTCGTATAAGGATAGGGTCAATCAAAACAAAACTTAGCCATTGATGAAGGAGATAGCTAAAGAGGAGTGTGTTGGTGAAGAACAATGGTGAAAAGTATTGCGTTTAGTGACAAAGATTGTTGTAAAGGAGAGGTATCCAATCATAGTTGAAGTTGCATCAACGAAACCATTAAAATTGCGATATAAACCTCTTAAAAAAAAGTTAAAATACTTATCATTATTAGCTTTGAGACAATTAACCAATATTAGTTTGTGAGAATTTTTATAAATTTCGTAAAATAATCTTTATTAAATATTTTTTTATAGTTAAATTATAATTCCTAAATAGTGAATTGGGTATATAAGTTTGTTTATATGTTATTTTATACAACTTAAAAATTAGTTTGTTTGTCACAATAAGGTTCATCCATGCAAAAGTCTACTGATGAGTTTATCATAAAAGTGAAAATGAAAAACAATCTAATATACATTTAATAGGGTATGATAAATGAGGAAGCTTTTAAACTATGTCATGAGAAACAAAACTTACAAAGAGATGAAGATAGTGATATCTACGTGTTCTATGGAAACAGAAAATTACACGAGCATCACAGGAAGAGTTCTAGGAAAAGAAGTGCAATTTTCCCTTATACAAGAGAAATGGTATTTGCATAGTATTTTTTTTTATTAAAAAGAGATAGAAAAAAATGGAATGCAGTAAATGATTAGATAAAGAATATTACAAAACAAAAATTCTATTTTATAACTGTTATTGATTAACTTTATTGAAGAAACTCAGATTTTCCTTTTAGTTCTCTTTAATATTACCTTTTTTTGTCCACAAAATTATAACATGAACTTTATTTAAAGGTACAATTATAATACAAACTAATACAATGACAAAAGAAACAATCACATGGTAGTTGCATTGCATTTATCCTTTTTGAATGAGGTTAGGATTACAAGAAACTTGTTTGGGTAGTCAATAGCATTAATTAGATTGCATATAATTCAAAAATTGACTGGCCAGACAAGGTTGGGAGCAGTCCCTTTATATGCTCCTGGTCATAGAAAATGACTTTTCTGGAAACATATGCAGTGTTTTATCTCACCATATTTTGTACTACACTAGTTGTTGTAAACAAAAATTGATAAGAAGAGCATGTTGTGTTTAATGGCCCTCAAATTTATTAATTAATCTCGTACTAAATGTAATTATATATTTAAATATGAAAAGTACATTTCTTTCCGAGAAACTAATTATGATTTAAATTTGAAAAATATGTTTCAAGTTATAGTTCAATATAAATTCTTTGCTATATAAATAATGGGTTTGTTTGGTAAATTTAAACCTAATTCTTTGGAATCTATCTAATAAATTATTTCTCTATGGACAACTATGGATTAAATGTCATTTCCAAGTCAAACAACTTATTTCAAATAGTTGATACAAGTGATGATGATTAAAGTGTGATTGAACATTTCTTACATGAAGGAGTTTTTTAGGGTTTAATTTGGCAAGCGAATGGAGGATAACGTTATGAGTTTGATAGTCTCTAAAACATATGTTGTTAATGAATCTTGCAATGAATTGACTTGCATAATAACGTAAGAGACCAACAAACTATCGTGTCGTATATTTTCTCACAAACATTAGTTGCTGGAATTAGGTATTCAATGTTGATGCCAAAATATTTGAACGTGTCATGCCTTGTACAGAGAGTTCCAACATTAGGGCATGAAATTCAATGTGAGAGTGATAGGTGTCACAAGTGAATTTTAAACCTAACTTAATCCTAAAAAAACTAGTTTGTAAGATGAGGTTTGTATTCACTTATAAATTATAAATTAGTCTTATCTCTAGTCGATGTGGAACTTCCAACAATAAGATTGAAGTATAAATTTCTTCTTGAAAGAGGTATTGTTAACATCAAACCTTAAGGTAACACGCACGTAGCTTCCCTTGTTAATAATTGAATTGATGTTTCTTCTAACGTGGGACAAGTGAGCTTTCGGATTTTCAGCGCACAGGTTATTGCAAGTTTTTGTTACTCTCTCCAAAGTTCACGAAGATCCACATAATAAAGACAATATTTGTACATGAAAAGTGAAAACCATATTTTTTTCCTTTTTGTAAAGTTTAGTCTCGATCGTTTTTCATTTTGTAAATTCTAGTTTTTCTCTAGAATTGCTTTAAGATTTATAAATATGATTTCTTTACTTTCCGATATATTAAGAAAGGATTTAAACATTAAATTCATAGTAGATATATTATATAATATTACGAAACCTACAACATAATATATATATATATATATATATATATATATATATATATATATATATATATATATAGATAGATAGATAGATATATATATATTTAAGTCAATTTTTTGTCTTGTATTCATGTAGTCATATGTAAGTGCTACGTATATGATTAGTTGAGAAAAAATATTTTTTTATTGATCTAAGTCCATACTAATGTATTTTTTAATCTTGAAAATATTTGGGATCCTCTCGACTCATTCTCTTTTTTATGAGTAGAGGTTCTTTAAAAAGTAAATTGTTTATAGGTAAATGAAGCTATTAAAATTTGAATTAGGATACAATAGTAAAGAATACATAAATAGAAAGGGTAGACATAAAGTTAATTTAAATGTTGATATCTTTGTTGAATATTGTTTAAATTGTATGTTAGATTTGAATTGTGAATGACTTAACCATTTGAATTGATGTAACTGAACTATATTTAGATTTAATATTTGTGGTGATGATGAATATATAAAAATTTATTTTAGTTGAGTTAGAATTTGAGATTATAAAAGCTTTTAAGGGTTTCAATGCTTTAGATAAGTTTAATAACTTTATACCAATTATATCAAATTGAAATTGCTTTGGAGTATAATTAATTTATGGAAATGTTTGGAATTGAAAAAATTATTTTTGAATTCTTTTGAAAAAAAATAATATATTGTTTTTCGTAAATGTTTCTATCGTGGCTGGTTGTTTTTTAAAAATATTTTTAGTTATAAGTTTATCCCTAAAGTAATATGTTGGTTTCTGAAGTCAAGTCTTGTAGTCATAATTGAATTATCTTATAATATTTTCCTTCTCAAATTATAAAGTAAATTGTAAGTTGCCTTAGAGATAGTTCATTATTGAAAGAAGAATTATATCAATTCTTTTTTATATAAGAAGAGTGTAGCTCATGGGTTTGAAAGTCACTTAAGTAAAGAGTATTGTTAGAAGTCTTACATCAACCAGTGATAAGATCAATTTATAGTATATAAGTGGGTGTAAATTTTACTTTATTGTTTTTTTTGTGGGGTTAAGTTAAACTTAAAGTCCATTTTTAACATGTTATAAAAAATATTTTATATATTTTGACGTGATAAAAATGTGTTAGGTCTTCCAGTCCACTTATACTTTTAAATGTTTTAAAATAAGTTGTTAGAAGTGGACAACCCCTCACACAAACAACAAATATTGCTCTAATTTCATGTTAGAAGTGAGTTTTAGGCCTAACTCAACCCCACAAAATCGACTTGTACGGTAAGGTTTGCATCCACTTATAAACTATGAATTAACCTTATCTCTAGTCGATGTGGGACTTCCAACATAAGTTTCAATTATCTATGTTTGTTTGGTTATTTATCATGTGCGGTATGTGATTATATGACGAGACGTTCTTTATTGAATCAAGTTGTTATGCTATGATATAAAGAGTTAATAGTTACTAAAAAAAGGTAATTAAGATTATCAAAACGAAAGGCTCAATCTAATTTGATCATCTAACCTAATTTATATTTTAAAATCATAATTTGTTTGCCTAATTGGATCCTATGTTAAATCCACGTATTAGAAAGTTATTTTTTGCCTAATTGAAAATTAAAATAGATTACAACTTATAATAACCGAACAAGTTACTCAATTTAAAATATAGTACATTTAAGATGAAATTTCACACATTTTTATTTAACCAAAATTATAAAAAAAGAAAAATACATAAATTCTCCTTATGCAAAGAGTCTAGTTACAAAAAGATTATGGGGAAATTTATCTTTTCCACCTACATTAAAATTAAACATAAAATATGCTATTATAAATAGCTTATTTTTTATAGGTTAAAAAGAAGAGGAAAAAAATGCACATTCCTTTTCATATGTAGAATCACTTAAATTTGATGAGATATTTAATTAAAAATATCACTAAAATAGAATAAAAGAGAAAAAGACATACTTTATACTTAAATTTTAAACTAGACTTAAACTCTAATCATAAAATAAAATAGTAGTTTATTTTAAATCCATTAAGAATTAATTAGCATATTATTCACTTACAAGTTTAATAATGGCTCGGATGAGAAATATATTAATAAGGAAAATAGATCCAAATTCATTACTTAAAGGTATAACTAAATAAATAATATAGATTTTGAACAATACTTACTTTAAAAATTGTTTTGTAGAATTGAATTCAAAGTCTATCATATTCATTAATAAGTTATTTATAATATTTTCCACGCATTAAACCCAATATATAGTATTGAGTGTGAATAGATTTATCATTTTGTTTGCAAATCAAACTTATTAATACACATTATGTTAGGTTTATAAAAATAAGATCACCACAATCATAAGAAATGTGGATTACTTAGAACTCAACACATACAAGTAGGATTTATGGGAAGTCTAAGGTAACTAGTGAGGTTAAATTCACATAAAAAAAAACTATCTTACTAATAAATTAAAATTATTGAATATATTATAATACAAATATGGCAACACCACTTTAAAACTTTAAATTAAATGTAATTACTTTAATATTTTAATATTTTGTCAAATGTTTGAATTCAAACTTCATAATAATATCTAACATTACTTTATTTGAATTTTTAGTTTCTATTTTTTATTTTAGGTGAAACAACTTAATTAATAAATCAAGACATGATGATTAAGTATTTGTTTTAAAATATGTTTTAAGTATTTAAATTTGATATAAAAGTAGAATTTATTTTTGTTCTAAATTTGGATACAATTTAATTCTAAAATTTTAAAAAATAAATAGATATTGTACACTTTGGGTCGAGTCCTGAATGAAATTGGCATATTGATTGAATAATAAGGAAAGAAGAAATTAGAGAAAAAGAAAGCAGGAGAATATGTGTCTTGTATATGTGTGATGGAGGCATGTGTAATGCATGTATTAATAGGGTAAGGACCCAAAAGAAGTGAAGGAGAAAAAGAACAAAGGGTTTAATTTGTCTGTAACTTGATGGAGAGTCCCATGTTATATTTGTCTCACCTTTGTTATTTTCTTTGTTTGAATTCAATGGATGTAACATGTGGACAAGTTTTCGTGACTCATGTGATCAATAGAGACTCCACCCTATAGACTCGATATGAAGATCTTCGACATCATACAAAATTAAAACAATAATATTCTTTTATAAATATACCATTGGAATAGGTTCTTACATTGTTTAAATCAAATCAAATCGATAAAAAAGAGATTAATTCAATTTAAATCAATGGATTTTTTTATATAGATAATAATATATTTTATAAAATATATATTAGTTTACCAAAAAATCATATATCACTAGCCTAAAAGAGTTTTTTTTTTATGTCAAATATTTAAGATTAATTATATTTGTTAAGAATCTGACATAGAAGTAAAAGAAGTAAACTTAGATCAAAGAAAATATCCGACATAAAATTATGGAATCTTATGTTAAAATTGATAAAATTTGAAATTAAGTTTTAACATTTTTTTTAAAATTTAATCGATTAGAAAGAGAATAATAGACTTTTACACATCTGAAATTGGAGATTTATTCATAGTTTAAATAGAGTCAAATCCATAAAAAAGAAGTTGATTCAAAATAAATAATAGAGTTTTTTTATAGTAAAAATTATATTTAAAAAAATTACATTAGTTATCAAAAAAATCATATATAAAAATGTTACTAAAGGATATAAATAGTTTAAAAAACACATTATTTTCTTATAATTGACTCATGAAATAATTAAAAAAATACATAATCATTTTATAAAATTCAACGTATAATAATGGAAAAAATCATGTCGGTTTAATTATAAATCATAAATCTAATACTCATATTAATAACTATACACTTTGATTAGTTTGGTTTTAATTGTTTAATTAGTTGAGCCCATGAGAATTCCATAACTATTATAATTTAAAATTACTTCATATGTATATAAATTTATATTAAGAATAACAATAAATATTTCGTTTTTAAAACAATTTTATTTCTTCTGGGAAATTTTTATCACTTTGATGACAGTCTTGCCTTTTTAATAAATATATTAATTTCATGAGGGCATAAAAATAGTCGATTTAATAAAAAATTAACATAACGCCTCATTAAAAAGTGAAAACATTTGTTAAATTAAAATTTCTTTGTAAAACTATCATTGTGGTCATTGTAGGAGGGATTATCTCTATAAATTCATCTAACTTTGATTAGTTTGGTGAATTGTTAATTTTTAATTAAGTAGACGTGAAAGTGGACAAAAACATCGAAACATGTTTCTCAATCGGTTTTATTACAGAAACAAACATATATATTTATATAGAGAGAGAAATAAGTGACAGAATTTTGTTTTGGAACATCCATGCCCATGCTATGTATGATTCTGGACCCACTTCACGCGCATATATATAAATATAATTAAGCAAGGGTTAGAGTTAATTAAGCAGTAGTTTTTTGAATTAATGTGTAGATAATTAATACATAAATAAGTTAATTTGGTGTTAGCTGGAAGGCAAAAAGGAAAATGTTGAAAAGAAAGAGAGAGAAAGAAAGATGAGAATGTTGATAAAGTTGGAACTGTTTGAATCCATGACATACACCTTACATGCTTCTTGTTCTTTTGTCCCCCATACTTTTCTTTTCAACTTTTCCTTCTTACTGCCTCCTAACTTCTACTTTTCTCAAACCTAAAAATATAAATAAAAAAAACTTTAATTTTTTTTTTCAATTTTTAACATTTAAAATCTATTACTTATGTCATTAATAAGATTAAATACTAGGGTTAATTGGCATAATGTTATTATGATTAAGCAGCATTTGTTGTGTTTAGCTACAGGTGGAGCCCAACTTCTTCCCCTGCAGTGATGAGCATGCATAATGGACCCCACATGTCGTTTTATTCAAATTAGAAGAATTCTAAGGTGGTTGTTAACTTCACCACATGACACAGATGCATCACAGTCACAAAAATAATTAACTTTTCTATTCAATTAATGAAATATATATATATTTTTTTAAAACACATCAGATGGCCTGATGAGTAATGGTACTCTACAATTATTTTTTGAGGTTTATGGATATAAAACATAAATAAATAGAAAGAAAAATAACAAACGTGAAAAAGGATGAGATTAATCATTTTAAATAATTTTAATTAACTTGGTCTTTTCCTATTTAAATAATTTTAAACTTTATTTTAAATGTGTTGGAAATTATTTGATGAATTATCTGGGCACGTGGGTGAACAGTGGCTAGAAGAAGCACATGGACCACAAAATACCAACCAAATTCCTAACCTACTTTTCTACTAACACACTCTAAGCAGCATCGTAAGCATTAATTTGGATTCTTCTAAATCATATTATTTACATTAATGGTTGAAAATATAACCGAGTGAAAATTATATTAAGTAAAGAAAAATGGCCATTATAAACTATTAAAAGTTTTTAAGTTAAAAATAATACTAATCTATTATATAAATTAAAATTATGTCTCATTATTGATGAGTTACACAAGATTTATGTGTATGGCTAATTTTGGATTGGAGATCATTCAGTTAAAAATATCAAAAAAATAATCATAATGATCATTCTTGAAACCGAATAGTTCTAATATATCGATTGAACGGTCGTCCTTAAAAATGATCAGATCGCTGATGATTAATGTATGACAAAATATAACTAGTATCAATTGAGTCATGATTAGACCGTTAATAATTCAAAAATTATTTTAAAATTTATAAATACAAGTTTAAGGTAAATAGATATGTAATTATATTTATCATACACTAATTGATAAAATAATAAAATCTTTATTACATCGAAATACTTATTGCAATAATCGTTCAACTTAACCTTCAAAACAAACAATAACGAAGAGAGATATTTAAATACTCAAAACATAATGAACAAATAACTTCGATCCCATATACGAAAAAAAAAACACTTTCTAAAGTGTATGTTTAATTTATACGAAAACTAATTTCATTTTGTTCTCTCATAAAGTGTTGTGGATAATGTTTTGAAACATACCTTAAAAAAAAAAGGTTTTGTGAGTTAAAATAGCAGTAGTTCCATAACAGTAGCCATACTCTTACCTCCATAAGTAGCTTACATCATCATATTGCTCCATCCCCACCCTAATAAAGAACAGAGGAAAGGGTTGTGTTGTTGTGATGGGTTTTTGAAGTGAGAATAGTGACAAAAACTTGATTAAATAATTTGACATGTTAGGGTAATTATGATGGTCAAAGAATCTTTCATTTTATCCCAAGAAGAGTGTTGTTGCAACTTGGGTGGGATTGACCCAATCATAAAATAAACATTTTCATAAGTGATCACATGTATATCCATAAAATCCAATGGTAAAAGATATTATTGATATCTATTGCACATGTGTTACTACGGATCACTCCAACATTTTGCAACGTATCATCGTTATCTTGCTCTCCAATTGTTCCTGTCCATGGTATAATGCAGAACCTCCTATTAAAGTGCTTCTTCTTTTATTTCTAAGCCAATATCTCTCTTTTTGTGCATATTTCATATTATGTTGGTCAAAGATATTTTAATTCAAACTTTACCTCTTAAGAAACTTCACATCCGTCATCATCCAATATTTGTTCCCCACACTCACATGAGGACAATCTACCATTCTAATTTTTATTCTTAAAGCAGTCATTAACAAAAACAAAGCTACATGGTCCTGCACAATAGATGCATATCTGTGTTCATGACTAAAAAAAGAAATAAGTAGTCAGACACAAGAACAATAACGTATCGAAATAAAGAAGAGTCAAATGTATTTGTAATATTACTCGAAATTTCTGTTCTAAAATTTAATTTTTTAATTTTAAATTAAAATTTAAACTATTCAAATATTAACTTAAAAATGTCCTTTCGACATGTTAAAAACCTTAACATATTTATATTAAAATAATTATATTTATATATTTTTAAAATTTGAAATAAAGAAAAATTTTAATTTTATATAAAAATTTAAGATATAAAATATATTTAATGTAATAAGATAAGGTAGTATCGATTGAAAGTTTTATTGAATAAAAATGATATTAGAGAAAAAAAATTTAATTCGATTCTTAAATTTAAAATTTTAGAGATAATTTGAGATGTTATACGAAGAAGTATTGATGTTTTGAAGTGGTAAATCTGATAGGTGTATTCCTACCAAAACCTGATGAATAGTTATGCCGTAATCATGGCTCGCAAATTGCAGAAGATGGCCAAGTTACAGCTGATAGGAAAAGAATAAGAAAATCCCTGTGGGGCCAGATTGTTGAGCAGAGAAAACAGTGGCATGTAACATTTCCCTCACTACAAAAGCTCCCATTCTCTCCCATTTCTCCTTCAGTCGGTACCACTCCAAACATTTTCCACAAAAACACTTTCTCAAAAAGAACAACAATCCATTTTTCTTTCCCCAACATGGCCAGACCACAACAGCGTTACCGAGGTGTCCGACAAAGGCATTGGGGCTCTTGGGTCTCCGAAATTCGCCACCCCATATTGTAAGTTTCCACCATTTTCCCATGCAAGTCACCAATTATAAACCACTCACATTTTCAAAATCTTTCACATGCCACTCAAAGAGTCTGATTGATGCCTTTAAGATTCATGTCTTTTTGCTCGAAAGGATATTATTGTAATGTCATGTGATTCATGTAACTGATAGGAAAAGGTTTTCTCACTGTTGTTGTTTGAAAGAATCAAGCCAAATATGTAATGCTGAAAATTTGATTTTTAAGTTGAGTGAATGAGTAAGAGGTTGAGATGGGAAAAGGGTTTTGTTTTGGTGTTGTTTAAACGAACGAGAGGGATAAAAATGATTGATTTGGTTTGTGCAGGAAGACAAGGATATGGCTTGGTACATTTGAAACAGCTGAGGATGCAGCCAGAGCCTATGATGAAGCAGCGAGGCTAATGTGTGGTGCCAGGGCAAGGACAAACTTCCCTTTCAACCCCAATGTGTCTCACACATCATCTTCTAGTTCAAAGCTTCTCTCGGCAACTTTGACTGCAAAACTTCACAGGTGCTACATGGCTTCTTTGCAAATGACAAGACAGGCTTTGGCATCATCAGGGTCTGAGAGAAAACCTTCAGTGCCAAATGCCACTCCCGCATCCCAACCAAAGAGTCTGACTGTGAAGAGTGAGCAAACTCATCAAGTGTTGCCACACAAGAGAGAAGAGGAGGATCAAGACTCAGAGGCCAACAGGGATGTTAAAATGGCCAGAAATGTTGAAAGTCTTCCTCTGCAGTTTAAGCCTCTTGAGGAAGATCACATAGAGCAAATGATTGAGGAGCTTCTTGATTATGGCTCTGTTGAGCTCTCTTCTGTCTTTTCACCCCAGGCCCTTTAATGGAATGTGCATCATTTTGAATTGAAGCTAGAGTCACAATTGTAGTTGCCTTGTCATTAACAACAACGTTCTGGGTATGTGTGACTCAAATTGCAGCTGTAGTAGTTGTGATGAACTCAAAGAGTGTCCACAATTGCAATTTTAAATCAAGCGCAATTTAGATCAAATTCTTTAAGTGTTGTTCTTTAATCAAAACTAGAGTTTTACCTCGTCAAACCTACCTGATTCAACTTTATATTATCGAGGTAAAACTTTGATTATGATTAGATAACGATATCAAAACGTTGTATAAAATTATATCTTAAGTTCTCATTGAAGAACATGCCAATGTCACAACCAAAGATATTTTAGGCAAAACTTCTGAGGACTCTGCTGGTTAACATTATTCTTAGTTGTTCTAATTTAACCAATTTTTTTTTTCTCAACATGGCTTGTTCAAGATTTCTTTCTCGTGACTTTTTGGGAACAGATGAAAAAAATCACTGTAGCTTAATAATCAACTTCAATTTTCAAAAACAAAAATATAAAAAACAGTTAAAAATTAAGTAAAATTACTTATTTTTTTGGAAAAATTTGTTTGTTATGTGAGATTTTTGTATGAACATGAGTGATGGCCTCTTGAGTTGGCATTTGCAGGTGCAGAATGAGTCATTTTCTGAAGGGCAAGTGAAGGTTTTTGTCAAATGGCACAGCTTTTAAGAAAAGAGGCAGAACCCTCTGTTTCAAAGATTGTAGAATTTTATGCACTGACATAAACAAAGGTTTGAAATTGGTAAATATAATTGAAATAGCAGATACCCTTTGAGCGTGATTGATTCTAAATAATGACTTGAAGCAATTCAGATACACACTTCACAACTTGAGCAATAAATGTGAAGTTTACCTTAGCACCATTACACACTCTTCCTCTGTTTAGAAAACTCTTTGCTCTGAAAAAATCAAGCGTTCTGCTATTTTCTTAGCAGATATAATATTGCAATGACTATTCTGTTCTGTTTCTTGTTGGAAAATATTCGTTTCTCAAATAAACTATTCTGTTTTCTGTGTTTCTCTTTCTATTATTTTAAGAATTTTACTTTTACTTTTTGATTCAGAATTAGACTAATCTTACTCTGCTGTTTTCTTTCTTAATATTTATTCTGTTGAACAAACAATATTAACTGATACAATTGTTAACACAATTGTCACGTTATTCAGAGGTTTAACAAAACAATGCAATTGATTATGATAAATCAATTATTATGACTTTATCAAATACATGAAAAATAAATAAAATACAATTTATATAAAATATATATATGACTTTCGATCTTTCGAATATATCTTAATTAATTAATAAATAAACTTTTCCAATTACATGAAGAGAAGGCTAAATATAAAAATAGTTTATATGACTTTCACATCATATGACATTATTTTAATCCAAAACTTAAAATGATAATAATAAATTTTGGAATTTTTTTATAAAATATTCAACTTTTTATTCCTATTTAATAGGAGACTTAGATGAATTCTACCGTATTTATCAATCATGTTGTTAAAATTATGTTGTTAGATGAAAGCATAAAGAAAAGAAGTTAACAATTAAGATGAGTTAAACTTATTAGAAACTATAAGCAAATATGA
This sequence comes from Vigna umbellata, assembly GCF_029865625.1. Classification (NCBI taxonomy): domain Eukaryota; kingdom Viridiplantae; phylum Streptophyta; class Magnoliopsida; order Fabales; family Fabaceae; genus Vigna; species Vigna umbellata. The sequence goes on along the minus strand of NC_142165.1, from coordinate 21,267,718 downwards.
AAAAAAATTAGAAACTACATTTTAATATTTTTTGACAATTCTTTAGAATTGAATTTTTGATAAAATTTAATTTTCTTTGCAATAATATTTTATCTTTCATATAAAATTTTTAGAATGCAATAACATGTTATATCTCTAAGTTCTATTCTAAATATAAATTTATTATTAGTAAGAAATATTTATATGTGGAAACTTAGACTTACTATTATAGTATTTATATTGAATTGTTTACACGTAATTTAAAATTTAGAAACTTCAATCATGGTATTATACTAATTTATATAATTTTAAGTATTACTTAAAGTGAAAAAGAAAACAACTGTTGAAGATAATCATAAATTTTAAATTTTAATTTACGTGTAAAATTACAAATAACTTCTTTTTATTTAAAAACAGGTAAAAATCAATAAAGTAATCTTTCCAAGAATGTTCTGAAAACCGTATAATGCCTGGTCATCACCGAAACCTTAAAATGATTTCACTACATAAAAATCATTGAATACAAATCAAATATAAAATAATTAATTACTAATAGTTCTTATGAATAAAAATAAAATAGAAAATAATTAATTACTAATAGTTGTTATGATAAAAGACTGGATGTCCGGGACAATATAGAGATTGAATTATCTAAACTAAATTAACATGTTTCAAGTCAGAAAAATCCAAATATCTTAGTTTTGGATGTATCTTTCTATTTATAAATTAAGTGATTATAAATTATTTATTTTCTAAGTGAGAAAATAATATTTCAGTTATAAAATACAAAGATAATAATTAGTTTTTATTATAAATTTAGATATGAATTTATAAATTAAAAATTATTAATATTTAAAATAATTTTTATTATAAATACAAAATTATAATTAATTTGTAAATTATAATCTAAATTAACCTTTAACATTAGTTATCAAGAAACTAATAGTAATTTTTAACATTAAATAATTAAATATTATAGAAATTAATATAGATACTAATTTCTTAATAGCTATGACCATAATAATTAATTTTAGAGATTAAGATAAACTTTAATTTATATATTAATTATATTTTTTTATAATAACTGTTTTATAAATTAATATTTAAATTAGTGATTAATTATTTTTTGTTTTTAAAATTGATTAATATTTAATTATTATTTTTGGTAAAGGAAAAACTAATATTAAAATGCATAATTTCATGTCTCCTTTATTTAATGGACTCAGAATGAGCTGTAAAACCAAACTATTAGTTTTTTGATACATTGAAAAGTATTACTATTTTTCATTACCAGAACATCAATTTTAATATTTTATACAGATTCTTCCCTGCCCCATGTGGAGCTACTTCTACCATTCTCTACGACTATTCAACTTAATGACTTTTAACCCATCATTTATTAATTTTGCTTCTCTATTCAATCACGGATTTATTTCTAAAGTTTGCATACGACAACTATAAAAAAACTCAACTTAAAAAAGATATATAATAACATGTTACATAAAACGCTATTTTGTTCTCTAGAAAATTCGCGTTTCAACTTAATTTCTATTTAACCTTTGTTTGTATTACAAATGGTTGAAGATTTTACATAACTATATTTAATATCAAATTATATATTAAATATAAATTTAATTAGTAATTTAGTTTTTATATTTAAATTTATGATTCATTTTAATTTTTTATATTTTTTATTTAATTAATTTTTAATATGTTTTAAATGATTTAATTTGATTCTTTTTGTTAAATTGATGTTAATATTATTAAAGATGTTACGTGTTAAAATTTGAATTATTTTTATTTTAATATTCTTTTAATTTAATACATAACATTTTTTATATTTTAAAGTGACACTTTTTAAACAGATTAATTCTAATTTACTAGAAAAGATCAAGTTAATCATATTTAAAAGATATTAAAATTGAGTTTAAAAAAATAAAAAACAAAAACAATCACATACCTAAATATAAGAAATTATATTATTGATTAAACTTAAATAAAAGATCAAATTATAATAGATAAATAAGGAACGTCTTCGTTTAATTGAATTGATTTTATAAGTTGAATTAAATGTAAAGTTCACTGTATTAATTTGGTATCAAAATTATTTATAATTATTAAAATTTATTAAATAAAGTATAAGATCTACTACTTAATAAAACGTAAAACGAGGTGGATTAGTATAGTTCAAAATTAGGAAATAATTTTCATTGATTAGTATTTCAAGAAAGAGGTGCCTTGAGTGAATTATCATGAGAAAAGATAACTCGACTCGTGGGGGTAATGTGGTATTTATATAAACTTTAATAGATTAATATTCTTGACTACTTTCAACCATTTTTTGGGTTACAATATAATATATTCATGTTGTTCTAGATCAAATCAATGTTCAAGTGTTGCTCACTATTGATTTAAGAAAGAATTATCCGACAAAACATAATTTAAAAAAATGGTGCATAAATAAGACACGGTCCCATAAATATGATTAATATATTTTATTTGGTAACGTTTATCAAGGTGAATTTATGAAGTGGTTGAAGGTAGCATGTTGACTTCAATTGATTATTGACTCATTTATAGTTTTTATTATTCTACTATTGTGTCATGCATCAATCAATTGAAATATTCCAAAACAAATTTGTTGGAGGTGTAGACTTATTCCAAGACTTTGTTAAAAATAATGAGACATGACATTAATAAATTAGAAAATAGATAATATATGTTTTAATTAAGTTTCTCAAAGATTTTCCGAATAACCAATTTTCAGTTCTACATTATAAAAGTGGTGATTTTAGTTTTCATGTTTGAGAGACTAAAATTAACCATGTTATTCTGTTAGACAAAAGATTTATCTTAATTTTAAAATTTAAAATTATATAATGAAGCACAAAACTTAGTTGTTCCACTTAAAAATTCATTTATAATGTATTAAATTTAAAGTATTGAATTGGGTGCTAATGAAAGATGATAATAATATTATAAAGTTGTCACGATTAATAAAAATGGAGGAGGATAAAAAAATTAATTGGAAATGTTATTTTGATATTTTATATGAATCTTTCGTGATAGATGAAAGTAGAATGACATGTAAATATAGAATGTTCTCTTTTTCATAAATGCAAATTGGACTCTTGTACTATTTTTAAAAAGAAATTCTTTAACTTATAAAACTAATTTATAATTTAATTTTGTTAGAATAAGATGTAATATTATTTAAGAAGTAAAGTTTAAATTTAATTTTATAAAAGTAATTAGTAAGATAAAATCCGAGTTCTGTTGAGATCCTATGAGAGAGGCATAACCCATAGAACCACATAGGATTTCCAATAATTTAGCAAAGGATTGTACCTGAAAGAACAAAGTTTTGACTTGGGGGAAATAGGATATGATTAATGTTGCAGTGTAGGAACACAGTTTGGTAAATTTTCAAAATTCAAAATACCTTTCTAAATTATTGTTAGCTCCTTTAAAGTGAATGGACACTGAATGAGATTGAGTGCTTGTTTTCTAATAATTTGTTAAAGGGCCCATTTCCCACCTCAAAAGCCTTACAATATTCATCTTTCTACCAATTTCCTCCTCTCAATAAAACCAAACTATGATCATATTAATTCAGATATTCTTACCCTTAATTAAATGTCCTCAGTCACCAATTTCACTGTGTACAATCTCACAAACAAAAGGACAGTGTATGATTAATAAGGTAGAAGATTGAAAAAGTTAACTGGGAGTTTCCTTTTCTCTCTTCCTTTTTCTTAAAACGTGAAAGAAAATCTTTTTTGATTCCCTCTTACTGACAATCTGATGAAACTTCAACATGAAAACGATAGTGTCTCCTTCAAATAACCAAAGAAGGTGATTAATTATAAGCTTAATTTCTCAAGATCAAAATGAGTTTTCTTTTGTAATTTTTTCTATGGATAGGAATCCAACAATAAAAAAAGGGAGTATGTGATTTCATTTCACATCTGTTGAACCTATGACTTACCTTTTTCATTTATTTTTTTACCATTTCAGTTTTTGTTTTATTTTAAATTTGACTTCCCCTTATAATAGAGACGTCTTTCTTTTATCTTTTTTTGACCAGTTGACGATGATAGATTCACATTTGTTAAACATCGTTTTCCAGTAGTCTTGGCAGGTTCGTTAGCTCCAGATCTTATTAGGTTCAGTTCAACTCAATAATTGAGATCACTTTATCGATTCCTGTCACACTTGTAGTTCTTATCCACTTAATAATCATATTTAACTAACTCTTTTCTACAATATGCTCTTCTGATCAAGTTTACTGTGTAGTTTATAACAGATCATTATAAACAAAATTATTTTTGTGCTTCTTTTTATTTTATACATCACTCAATTGTTTCATTTTTACTTAATATAAATTTTTTAATTCATACTTAAAATTTGCATGATTTGGTGTCTGAAACTTGATGATTATTGACCTGTATTGGGATTGATTTTGCTCCCCACAACCATCAAATAATAAAGTTGTTAAGTTTCATTATTTTGTTTTACTTTTGAATATCAGAAAAGTTTGTAATATGATGGCATATTAGTGAGTTTTTCATCATTAGCCGTTTGAATCTTGTGACCTAGACCAACACTTTTTGCTTCATCATTTACCATATACTCATGTCACTTTACTCTTTCTTCCTCACATACATAAACAATACGTAGCCTCATAGTTATTAATATATAAAAATATGAAACACATCAATAATTTTAAATTTCTTCAAATTATTAATACTTCCACCATTTTTAGATGGATTGAGTATTTTTTTCTTGTTGGGTCTATTTTCAAATATATAAGACTTACTTGTTATATTTTACAAAACTTCCAATTTTGTTCTATATTTTAATTTATCTGTATTTCTTTTAGAATTTCACAATTTTAGTTTCTTAATTAATTTTGAATCATCTATAATTTTAATCTCTTAATTTTTAATTTTATTAAATGGTTAGTTTCTAATAACATTATGTATTAAGAAATAAATAGTCAAAACATAAAACCAAATCTAAAAACTAAAATTCCATAATATTAAAAAATAAAATTTTAAAAATTTAAAAATTTAAAGAAAAAATTTGAATTAAAAAATACAATTAAGCCAAAATTTAAAAAATGACTCCCATTTGAGATGACAAAGACAAAATACACACACATAGAGAAATAAAAGAATAGAACTGATTTGATCAAAATAAGATAAAACTAGTTAAAAACTATATATTTAGCTGACATGCATAATCTAGTAACTTTACTCTAATGGAAATATCTAAAGGTTATTTATCAAATATTTCAATCAAACCTAATTTCAGTTCAAAACTTTTTAAAAGTATAAAGATATAGCTAAAAAAAGTTTAATTTCTCTTGACAAAGTTTCTTTCATAGACTCCATTTTAGGAATAGAAGCTTCAACCATGTGTTTAAAAAATGATTCATTTATCAATTATCTGGTGTTCCGTCGATTAGCTAATTAAGTTATTCACATTTTGGTGCTATGATTAAGGGACAAACCCAATGTATATGTTAATCACCATCGAATGAGTTGATAGCTTGAATTCAAAGCATTATATAGTCACTTTGACTACTTGTCATCATTGCAGCTACAAGTTTTTTTTTTTTTGTGTATATTAATTTCTCTCTCTCTTTATATATATATATATATATATATATATATATATATATATATATATATATATATATATAATATTATATGTATGTAAGATCTTTGTTTAGGTTTATCAAGAGTGGTATTGGTTTCATGCATGTATATAGATTCATGCTACGTTACAAAGCAAGATCTTTGTGTATGCATGACACGTGCATTGTTTTATACGTTCAATTTTGAAGTTTGACCGAATGAAAAAAATGTTCTGTTCAAGAGAAACATATTTCAATATTGAATATGAAAAATTAATATTCGGGATCGTTATTTTTGTCTCATTTCATGTTGCTCCTAATTATTGCATACTGCTATGTCTCCAAGTTAGAACTAGCTAGGCTCTAGTATTAAATATGAAGTTAATTAAAAGCTTTTTTTATTCCAACTTTTTATTTTGTTATTATCATTATTTTTAATGATTAATTTGGTCCCCATATTATATTTTACAATTTTAAACCACTAACTATAGATATCAATTGTAAACTTTTGAATCATCCATTAACTGCACTTCTAATATTTAAATGTTAAATAAGTACCAACATTTTTGCTAAATACTAAACATTAAGTCAACAAATGGATGAAATTGTATAATTCAATTTGTAAAATTTGCAAAAGATGTTATTAACGGCAATAACGTGTCATTGGTTACTTATTAAATTGAAAAACTTGAATACACAGATTAATCATAATTATAAACATGTGGTGTTTCAAAATGACCTTTTTTTTTTTTTTTTCAAAAGGGTGTTATATGTTGTATGAATAACATATATGATTCTCAAAGGATATATCCTAATCATTTTACAATTTGAAACAAGCATTTGTGAGGGAAGTAATAGAAAAGAATTTCATAGAAAAGGGGTCTCTCAATTTAATGTAAGGTACACAAATTCATCAAAAGGCATGCCTCTAAGTGAGAAGAGAGAAAGACACGAGAAAAGGTAAGTGAAAGAGTCAAAGAGGGTGAGATGTTCCTTAGAAGAAAAAGCAGTCAACAACAATCATGGTGCACCCAATCATGGTGTATATATAGAATCTCTAGTTGAAATGCTTGCTCATACAATCATGGGTTATACATTCTTTATTCCCCCCCTTAAATCTCACATCAAGTTACAAAATGTTCATTTTTTTAATTTTATAATTATATTAATTAGTGTTAAAAACATGTTTTATTTTTCAATCATGGTATGTTTGAGATAACTATGCGTAAAGTATTGATTTCATGGAGAATTATTTTTTGTGGAATATAAGGATCATGCATAAATACTTAAAGAGGCGTGTCATTTATTTGTTATAGTTCTTGGAGATGAGGTGCGTCATGCATAAATCAAAAAGGTAAAAAGGGTTTGTTGAAAGAAAAAGCAATTATGGGAAAAGTTAGTGTGACGTACTGAAAAGTTAAAATACTTTCAAGAAGCACAGTTTGGAGCATATAAGAAGCTTTTCTTTTCTTTTTTTTCTTCACAATATGTAAGGGAAAAATGGCTTAGTGGAGTGTGATGTTTTTGTTTGCTACACACATTGACAAGAACAAACCGTGTTAAACATAATTATTACACATGAATTTTGGTTTGAAGTAAGCCAAAATCACATTTTTCAAAATTTCACCTCTTCTTCATATTTTCCCATCTTTGGTCATAAAATGACTTTGATTCATTATGTGATCCTAAGCCATATTTTTTTAACATGATCAAACAAATAGTTCCATTTCCCAAACCCTTTGACCCAATTACTGGATACTAGAAAATCTCACCAAACCTAATTTCGTAGAAAATAACAAGTTGGATTAGAAGAAAAAAAATCATCGTCTTATATTTAATAAATGTTCTTAACTTAACAACTTAATCTAATATAAAACTGGCTGATAAAATCTTAACATTTGAATTTTATTTTTATTTTTATAAATAATTATATAATATTTTAAGTCATCAATTCATTAAAAACCAATGATCAAGGTTTTTCATATTATTTATTGAGACAAACATTGGTATAACAAATCAAACTCTTAATAATGCAATGAAAAACTATAAGTGAAACTTAAAGAAAGACTATAAGTTTACTTTTGTTCTGCTTTCTAAAGATATAATGTTCACAAGACCCAACATCAACATGCTTCAAGTTAGGTATTTTACATTTTGACATCACGAGTTGCATTTATTTCTCACTCATATGCCTAAGTCTTTAATGCCACAAAGAGGAACTATTGTTAACTTCTGTAATTACTATCATATTCTCATCTGCAATCATGTAAAGAGATCATTCTTCTTTCCATGAGCAACAACAAGATTGTCTTTCATTAACTTTCAATGTTCATCTCCAAAAGTCGTGTAATGCCCTTCATCATCCAAGTACCCTATAGATATTGAGTTTCTCTTTAAGGTAGGAAATGTGTCTGACATTATTCAAATTTTGCACGCTTCCATTAGATTCTGATGTTAAATATCATTTCTTTCCACAATATCAAGAGATTTTCCATTTGCAAGGTAAATCTTCCCGAACTTTCTAGAAACATAGTTAGATAATAGTTCTAAGGAAGGTGTAATATGAAATGAGGCACCTCAGTCCATAATCCATGAGTCAATGGAATTATCTAAACTACATATCAATGCATCTCCAATTTCATTACTTGTTGCATTTGTTGATTGCTCATCATCTTGCTTTTTTTTTGTTGTTGTTTTCCCTTTAACCCCAACATTGATTTGTAAAGTGACCCCTTTTCTGACAATTCCAACAAGTTATATCATTATGTAATTTTGTTTGTGGTCTCCCTCTAGACTTTGATCTGCCTCGACCTTAATTATGACCTTTTTGGTTGTTTTTACCTTTACTCAATGCCAAACCAGAATTAGAACTAAAAGATTCCACTAAACTTCTCCTGCAAACATTTTTGCTTAAGATCAAGTCACGAATGTTATCAAACTTCAGTAAATTTCTAACTTTAGTAACCATCGATGAGAGAGAAAAGTAGGAGTGATGAAGGGAGAGAAAGAGAGAATAATAAAAAATTTAATAAACTTTTTTGTGAGGTTATGTGATGTGCTACATGAGTAGGGATGACAACAATCGATGAGAGAGAAAAGTAGGAGTGATGAAGGGAGAGAAAGAGAGAATAATAAAAAATTTAATAAACTTTTTTGTGAGGTTATGTGATGTGCTACATGAGTAGGGATGACAACAGAGGCACAGATAGTGCCTACCCGCAACCTGACCCGACCAAAATAAATTCACCAGCTACCCGATCCCGTACCCGCATGGATATCCACTTAAAAAATATCCGCGAATATTTTAAAACCTGCGATACCCGTGAATACTCATGGATATCCGCAAATATTTAAAAAATATATTTTTATAAATTATTAAAATAAAATTACAAAAAATATATGAATATAATATAAATTAAAATTTAATTTTAATTAAATTTAACCATATAAAATATAAACTAATGTTAATTTTAATTAAATTTAACTTAATAAAATATAAATTAAATTTTTATTTTTATTTTTTTAGGGTAGTAAATATCTGCGGGTACAGATAATATAATACCTGCACTCGATCTATTTATAAGTGGATATTAAAACACTCGTTACCCGCAACACACAGATAGTAAATATCCGCGGTTACAAACTATTTGTCACGTATTTTATCCGCGAACAAGTATTTTTTTTTCTATCCCTATACATATGAGAGTGTGTGCAACCGTTGTTGAACAATAATAATATATAATCTTGAACTAAATGTGTGGTGTGTGCACATTGAAAGTTGATTTAACGACATGAAACATTAACCCAATTATATTATACAAGATAGTGATAAACCATTTTTTGTTTTTCTAAAGTGATAATGATTCTATCCAACATATCTCATTGATATGCACATGCTACTAACTAATTTAAGGACAAAATACGATTTCCTCATTTTAAGTTGAAAAATCCTTAATGAGATATAGACTATCTTTCATAAGCTTGATGATACTTTATTTCACTTCAAGAGTCCAATTTTTGACTTATTATATATGAGATCTTATTTTATTGCACTCAACTAATTTTTAAAAAGTTAAAGACATGATCAATTTTATAGCATTTTATCATACATGAAGCACTCTCGTTCTTTTGGATCCAAACAAACCAGAGAAAGGAGGATTAAGAATTGATAAAGAGTGTTTTAATGACAAGACAAAATGCAAATAACTAACTAATACATTGATTGTGACTTGCTCCTACTTAAATAACTTATCCGATCATATGCAATTGGAGTTTTCTGAATTTCGATAATCAATTCAAAATTAACATAATTCAATTGTTGTGGTCTACAATTACCTCATTAAGAAGTCAAATCATACTCATATAAGGACTTGACCTATTACATTTTTAAATAAATAAATTACACTTTAATTGTGAATACTAAGTTTTGTCCTAATAAGAAATGTTCAGCTTAATAAAACTATAATTTTATAATTATGATGAAAGTTTTAATACCTATTATTTCTCTGTTGATATTGATAAGTCAATTTTAATTACAAGAAAAAATTGGTTTGGATTAAATATGGTATTAGTGCATATTTGAAAATATTTATGCCTTGGATTCCCTACAACAGAGTACCCCAAGTTTCTAGTTTCGATATGAAGTTGAGTTAAATAATAAAACAAATTTTATCATTTACAATTGTTATACACACACGTACGTACGTGTGTATATATATATATATGTATATATATATATGTATGTATATATATATATGTATGGTATTACTTTTTGGGCTTTTCTAGCAGACTAGGCTAGGCCTTTAGCCCGTTGGATACAGAATGTTACAAGTTGCACCGCATACTAGGTCATGTGGGCCATGAAAATGTGTACTACCATGCTCAGCATATATATTTATCCTGTGATTATTTCTTTTAGCACCTCTATGTTTTCTTTCTGCATGTAGAAAATGTTCAATTTTTTTTTGGGTTGGAAACATTTTTTATTACATAATATGGAATGCTTTTTCATAATACATAATCCAAAATGCAGAAATATATTAAGGATTACAAGTCTACACTACAAAATTCAAAATATATTATCAAATTTGAAATTATATTTCAGATTATAATATAGAATATATTTCCAAATTTTATCATTTAGGCATGGTCATTTTAGACATTTCCGACATCCTATGAAGGTGTGGGATGAAACCACGAATGTGGAAAAAGTAATTACCCTAGACTATTCTATCACATGATGTCGAGTTATAATCATCGAATCATTCACATATATTTAGTTTTGTATTTCAAATTCTGATTCACAAATATTGAAATTTATATTTCATATGTTTAATATTTAAAGTGAAGAGTCTTAGTAATAATTAATTTTAAACCCGTGTCGGGTGTTGTTGGTTTATATATTTATTATAATAAAATTAGAGATCAGAGAAAAAATAATATATATTTTTAAGTTTATAATTAAATTTCAAATATAATTAATTTTAAAAATAATTTATAATTTTACAAAATTAATGTCTACAAAAATATAAATAGTAGGTTTTATAAAAATATAAAGGAAAAAATAGGTGTAAAAATAGAGTACACTCATCTAATAAATGTCTATTTGGACTCGTGTAATGTGTATTGCAAGATTTGTCTCATTAGTAAATAGACAAATCGTCTAATATGCATTATTAAATTTGTTGAATTTGTGTATAGAAAAACTTGTCTAGTATATATTGCTAGACTTGTTTAAACTGTGCATAAATATACTCATGTAGTGTTTGTTGCTAAAATAATTTAATACGTGTATGAATATAGTTGTCCAAAGAATCTATTTATTGACTCATTTAATTCTATTGTCAAACTTATTTAACGAGTGAATAAAATAAGTTGTCAAAGTTTTAATTGACTAGTATAATTTCAATACGTAGAAAGAGACTTACAAAATTGAACAAATATTACTAAAATTGAAATCATATTAAACATTCAAAAAAGTTGAGTTCCACGTTAAATAAAGGGATGAAAATATAAATCAAGTATTAAGCCTTCTATTTAAGAACTAAAATAATAACTTATTAGATATTAAGTGATATAATTGAAGTTTATTGCTACTTTTATTGTAAATTAGTTGTAAAACAAATCAAATGAATAAAATAATAAAATAACTTTTAAGATAAACAAACTTTTATAACAGTATAAACAATTTGTATTATATATATATATATATATATATATATATATAATTATTTTAAATTAATATTATTTTAAGAAATGAAAATAAATATATGTTTAAAATTTAATTTTATTAATGACCAAAGAATTATAAATCATAAAAAAGATAAAATTAAAAATGAAAAAAATAATATAAAAAATTTATTCTTTAAATATAGTTTATTTTTTAATAATTTATTAAATAATTAATCAATTAAAAGTTATAAAAGGATAAAATTAAAAGTAAAAAATTAGTTTAAAAATAAAATAAATACATAAAAACGTAAAATAAATTTTATGTACATATAACAAGAAAATAAATATAAAATTCGTATTTTATTTTATTTTTAAATCTAAACTAATTTAAACCAATGAAAAATGATTGGCTCAATCCTTTTCTCCTAATAAATCCCGTTCAAACTTATATCTAAACACTCCTAACTATGTATTTGAAGAATTTCTTTTTTCTTTATACATGGTTAAGACTTGAGTTATTTTATTATTTGTTGGCTGCATCAGGCGTAAGTAGTCTTTCATTTTATTGAGTAAAAATGTAAAGAGCCTGCAATAGTAAAAACAATTAATATCTTTATTTTATAAAGAAAAAACAAAGTTTAAATGATAATCTTTCCGTGACTAATATTTAAAAAAAATAATAATTAAATGCAGTATTTTTCTCTTGATGTGATCATGGTAGAGAAAATATTCAACTCATGATGCCACATCTCCCTCTTTTTTCTAAAGAAAAAAGAGAGTATAATAATATGTGTGTTTACTGTGACCAGTTGATAGCTATATCATTTCAATAATTACTGAACACTAACCATCATATAGTTGAATTAAGTCAAGTTTATTCAAATATAATCTTAGATCTTCTAGAAAAAAAAGGGATACACACTAAAATAATTTTTCTATATCTTGCTGCATTAGAATAAATGCATTTGATTGAACACTTCGATATATAATTTGTCTGGTGATCATCACTCCAACAAGTTTTCCACATAGAATAACTTGTAGATAATATGAAGAAACATATGCCCACACAAGTCAATGTGATTGCATACGGCAAGTAGAATTTTTGTATGTATGCTTCAAAGGTTAATGGAAAAAAAGAAGAAACGAAATAAAAACCACAAGAAAAGACTCGATGGATATCTTTAGATTTTAAGGCATGTTGACACCTTTGACATTATTTAAGAGAAAAAAAAATTGTATTAATACTACGAGTTGAAATATAATTTATATGTAAGATAATTTTTAAAAAAATGTTTAATTAAGTTTTAAGTATATTATAAGTTTGAATATTTTTAATTGTATTACTTTTAAACTTTTTTACTATTAAGTTTTCAAAATATTTTTTTTCGTTTTCATTTATGTACACTAGTAAAAAAATAATATTTAAACTCGCACAATAGGTATCGGTTTGAGAGAAACCGAAGCCTATATGAATGCGATAGCATTTCTATAGTTTTGTCGAACATATCTACCTCGGTTCAAGGGGAACTGAGGCATATACGCCATATTATCTCGGTTAAAATATACACCGAGACAATATATCCTGTACTGAACTGACAGGTCTGATTATTAAACGTTCCATTTATTTTTGTTCGAACCTTACGGCTTTGGTTCATTCAGAACCAGTGTGAAAAGACTTTTCTGCCTCGGGTCCTGGTAGAACCGAGGCGTACAGGCATTTCAGAATTTTTTTTTTAGGCATATAGGCATCGATTGCTTTATTAACCGAGGCATATAGTAGTCTACTGCCTCGGGTAATGATAGAACCGATGTAGTATCGCTTTAAATAATTGTCTAGGTTAAAAATTTTACTCTACTGTTCATGTTCTTCTTCCTCACACTCTTGCATCTTCCTGGCACAACCTTCTCTGCAGTGGCGAAGCTTTTCTCTCGCTGGTGGTCTAAGGTCCGTCGTGCTTGATGCCTCTGCCTCCATTGCTCTCACGGTGGCGCATGGGTCGTTCTCCTTCTTCTTCTTCTTTTCTGTTTTTGGTTCGTCTTTGGCAAGAGAGGGGGGGCTCTCTTCTTCCTTTCTTTCTTTTCGGGTTCAGACGTGGTTTCGCATAGGGAGGGGCGGCCAGTGCGACTTCGTCTCTACAGCGTGACAGTCCCTGTTCATGGAGATGGCAGCAGCAACGTCTCACGATTTAAGGTTTTAATTTGGGGCTTTTATGGGATTGGCGACACTGTGAGAGGCGCAACTCAGGCATGATCTCGCCTTCGTTGGCGGTGGCTGGCGGTGGATCTCGCCTTTGTAGGGGATCGTCCTTAGCGCAGCAAAGGCGCGACAATGGAGCGACAAGGGCGTGGTGATAGCGTGGTGGTGGCACGACGAGGGCTTCTGCGGTTTTGATTCATGGCGAAATCCTTCTCCTCTTTTGATTTTGAATTTAGGATTTGTTAAAAGCCCTCTATGGACTGGCGAAAAAAAAAAGTAAAAATCACTCTATTGCCTTGGTTCAGGTCCCAACCGAGGCAGTAGAGTCTGAGATACTACCTCAGTTCACAATCGAGGCAAAAAAAGGTAAACTTTTTGTCTCGCCTATATATGCCTCAAGTTGAAAAACCGCTGTCTATGGGCGAAAATAATCGTTATCGTTTTCCTTGATTACACTAGCGGTATACTGTTTGATTTGATTATAAATGTGCTGACATCGTTCTTGAGAGAGAAAAAAGGGGTTGACTGAGAATTTGAAAAAATTAGAAAAGATAAAAGGAAGTTGATTGCCGAGTTGAAAATGAAAAGACAAAAATAATAGTAACATCATCTTGTTAATACTAAATTTCTTTAATATAATTTTAATTGAAAATACCTAAATTTACTTAGTAATTAAAATTTAATTAAATCTTTTAAAGATTATATTATCTTTATTTGGTTTTTGTTGTTAAATTTCTTAGATTAATTATAATTAGGGTTAAATATGTTTTTAGTCCCCAAACTATTGGCCGTTTCTGGTTTTCGTCCCTCTTTCAAAATAAGGTACAATTTGGTCCTCATTCTTTTCGAAACGTTGGTTTTAGTCCTCGAAAACTAAACACCGTTAAAAATTTGGTCCTCATTTAGTCAACAAAATGAGGACTAAAACCAAAGTTTTGAGGACTAAAACCAAAGTTTCGAAAAGAATGAGGACCAAATTGTACCTTATTTTGAAAGAGGGACGAAAACCAACAAATAGTTTAGGGACTAAAAACATATTTAACCCTTATAATTATGGAGAAACTTATTTCTTTTTTCCATATAAAAGAAATTCATTTACTAAATTAATATTTTAAAAAATCATTAAAATGGATTTAGGGTAAGGAGATGGTTGAGTTAATGAAAATAATAAATATAGAAAATCTTACATCACCTTATCCTAAGGTAAAAATACTTTAAATTTGTATTTGACTTTTTTTTTTTTACATTAGAGTGTTAAATTCTTCTTTGAAGAGTGTGAGTGAGTGTAAAAAAATTCATATGATTTCATGGTCTAGTTATCTATAAACAATAGTGGTAATTCCTCTTCAGTGGAGCTTCTATGTTATATTAGAGTATTCTTGTCTTGATTTTATTATCTGTTAGTAAAGTGATTCTCAAAAAGATTTTAAAGTTAATTTTCTAAATTGTGACGGTAAAAAAATTCATAATTCAAAATTGAAAAAGTAACTTTTATTTTTTTTAATTTGGAAAATTAAATTAAATTCTTCTTAAATTTGATAAACTAAAAAAAATGGCATTTTGTCTTTTGTTTTCCTACCTCTAGTAGTGAGTAGTGGTGAATCTCCAAAGTAAATCAAATGAAAATGAGAGGTTCCTTCAATTGCCCTAACATAATCCCCCATGCAATCAAACTCATCACTTCTCACACAGAAGCAACAAATAATGAACAATTATTATATATGTATGTTGTCATTATCAACATTCACCACCCCAAATGGCCAATAATGTAGCCATTAATCCACCTTGAAACTTCTTTGTTTTTGCACAAAATGATGGCTTCAATTAGTGAGTAGGTAGGTCACAATCACCCTCTGCTTATGTCATGCATGCATCTTGATATAACATAGTAGACATAGACCAATGAATGAACCAAGACGAGGTTGTGAGGTCAAAAATCAAAACCCTCTAGTGCACATACTTACTTTTCTTCTTTCGTTCACTCTTCAATTCCCGTTTTTCTCATCGTTATCAGTCCTTTTCCCTTCTTCAACAATATCGTGGCCAAAATTTCATATTTATATTTATTCTCACAACATTATGGATCACCATGTACTCAAACTCCATTCATCAATGTTTTGGTATTCAAAATTCATGGTAAATCTTTTTCTCATTCTTGAAATTAAAAATCAGTTTTTTTAGTTTCTTAGATGTAATAAAATACATATAAGTTTTTTTGCTACATATTTTTCTCAAAATTTAAACGATGAAAACAAAATTGCCCTAAATTTTAGGATCTAAACACGTAACTAAACCCATAATTTATTAAGACAGTAATGCAGTTTTAGATTTTTAGATAGCACGTTTCGATTTTTAAGAAAACGAAAGGGCAGTTGACAATTATAAAATTTTCACAAACAAACTTATAGGTTCCAATGTCAAATGAATAGAAACCATACATATTTTTCTGCTTTAGTTTTTTAATAACTGAAGTCGAAAAGTGCATGTAAATTTTTAAAATTTTTCAAAATTTGTTGTTATTATTTTAATTATTTTATCCGAACGGAGAAAATTTTCGCTAATCGAAGCCACGTTTTTTTTTTCTTCAATTTCCCAACAATAGAGCTTGAAATCTGGCCAAATTTTCTTAAAATTGTTCAAAATTTCTGTTTTTTTAATTATCTGATCAGAACGAGAGGATTTGACTTCAGTTTTTATTATAACTTAAGTATATAGTGTTGTTTAGGGTTAACAAAAGTTTTACGAAAGTGTCGTTGTTTTCTATCTTCCTTCATTCTAGTTCTCTGTGAATGTCATTTTGCTACAATCCTCCAATGTTTTCATCGTCAAACACCACCACAGCGTCACTTCACCCCTGCTACCACTCCTTCACTCCTCTATTCTTCTCTTTTTCCTTTCCTTCCACGTCCCCAACTCCATAACCTCTACTCATCAAGTTTCAATTCCTTGAATGCTCAACCAACAACCATATATTAAGTTCTAGGGTCTTAAGATTACTAAGTAAACATGCTATATTCCTTTATATAAGCTCCATTAGATATTTAATTTCAATTTTAAGTTCAAAAGACATACCACAAACAAATCATAAATAATCAAACCACAATAAACTTTAAGCATGAAAGTCAAATACTAACTTTAGGAATATATATGTGTGTGTAGAACTTAGGTCATTCAAATTAAAGAGATGAGGAATAAATTGAAACACTGAGAAATGAATAACAGACTTTAATTATTAGTTTCCATACATAATGAAGTTGTGTTATTTTTCCTGTTGTTCAAGAAACAATAAAGTTAGGACCCACAATAATATTAGTGTAGTTACATTTTGTGTTAATAGTTTTAGTTTTGATATACCATCTATGCTGAATATTATCTGAACTATGCTGAAATGTTTTTTGTTTTTGAGGTTCGGGTAAATTGTAAATATAAAAAAATATTTTAAAAAAAATGTAGCATTTGAAACCTAGTAGTGCATTAATAAACATGTTATCCATTTTTAGTTAGAAATGGCACAAATTAGACATTGGTCTGTTGTGATACCCGTCGTTAAATAAAGTGAGACTCTAACATGACCGATGTTTTTGTATGCATATTTTCAACAGTGACGGCAATTTGACGTCTTAGACTAAGATATTAGAGTTTCGTCTGAAAAATAATAGGCATCAAAAATCATTTTTGTGGTAATGTCTATAATATTTCATGAAAGAAAATTAAATTCTTTAATATTAGGAATCAAATTTTTATTAGAGAGACAAAATTTACAAAAGAAAAACAAATATATTAAAAAGTAGGAAAATGACTAAATTATATTTCTAAACTTTATTTAATTTGTAATTTTTGATTGTGTCATTAGTGCAAAAATTTTTGAGCGCATATTATATTAGTTTCGCAATCGATCTAATATGTATTGATGTAAAATGTTAAAGACATATTAGATCAATTCTAAAACGACCTATCTAATACCTTTAAGTCGAACACCTACTCACAGATAGTTATTCAGCAAAAGATCTTCAAAAAAATATAATTAAAAAGCAACCAAACATTCTAACATTCTAACCAAAATCCACCTTAACATTCTAACAACCAAACAAAAACCCTAATTAAAGAGCAAGAAATAGTTGAAGTGAAAAAGGAAAGCATGTGCAGAATCAATCACGTTTGAGAAGATTGGGAAAAGAAATTGTGAAATGAAACCCTACTTTCATAAAACTATCTTGAATCGAAACCGAGACCTTGAAAGTTGACGAGTATAGAGAAGAAGATTGGGAAATTAGAATTTGGCAAAAGAGAGAACGCAAGCGGTTTGAAAATTTGGATTTGGTTTTTCAACCCTTGTTTCTGGGTCTTGGATGTAATTACAAAGATGAAATTCGAAGGTAAATAAATAATCATGTCTTTAAATACAAAAAAGAAGAGAAGAAGTTTGCTAAAGCATGATGCGAGGTGACGACAATAGTAAGTGGCCTGGAAGAGAAGTGAGCTTTGTTATTTTTTCATAGGGAAGAGAAAAAAAATCGAGGCACGAGACAGAAGATGAAGTTTGAAAAATGAAAAGTGTTTTCGCGCTTTATAAGAAGACATGTTATATTAGTTGTTTCTTTAACCGATCTAATATATGTACATATCATCAATTTTTTTATAACCGATCTAATATGTACATATTAGATCAATTTCTCTTATAATTAATTGAAAATACTTTCTAGTTGTAACATCCCAAAAATACAGTAACATACCATATAATAGAATAATTACAATTAGTAATATTTCAGTTCAATCTTATACTAAGAAAAAGTACGCGCATGGCCGAACGGCCTTACAGAAAGAGTTACTATGCTAGGACAAAACATAAGTACAAGTCTGACCGATCGGTGTACAAAACCAAGTACCGAACGGTTATACATACAAGGAGGAGAAAGAGGTGAGCGACTGCCTATTAAAAATAACTACTCTACTGACCGAACTCTTAACTTCAACGTCCACCAAATTTTCTTCTTCCAGAGTATCTTCTAACAGCGCGTCTCCTTCTGCTCACACCCACATGGATGATCATTGCAATGACAAGACGAACGTACAAGACGAGACAACACAAGGAAAACACAGGGTAAGCTTATATAATTTAATTCATGCATCAACATATATTTTAAATAATCCAACACACAAGAGAATTTCAACATACGTATCATACCAAGCCTATCACTAGACTGACCGTCCGAACTGTATGACATCTGTGTAGCTACGACGTTCGTGCACCCGGGTGGTGTAGTAACTGGGATACACTCAACAGCTGCCACCTGAGGTTAGCCCTATCTGTCCAAAGTACCCCTAAGGACTAGGACCTCCTACCGTTCCCACACATGACCTACTCTCCTCTACGTGAGGACGAGTACTCACGGAACATCAAGATGAATCGACAGCTTAGCATTACCATAGTCATACTTTACCAATTCCAACATTCACTCATGAGTCGTTCCTCCCCGGAACGCTCGTTCATATTCCACATCATTTTATACAGCTCATATACTCTTCCTCTATTATTATCCATCATTTTAACTTCATCTTTATCACCAATTCTACTAACCATAAATACCGAACGTTCAGTCCTCTTCAAAACGAAGAAGGGCGAAAGGAACGAGACCGAGAATTCTCCCGTTCCCGAATAGAATAAGACCGAAACAGTTACTATTAGATTTAGTGAATGAATTGGGTACAATTATATAATAGACGACGAACGTTATTTACGTCGTGAATCAGTTAAATGAACTGACTCTCGTGAACTCAAACCAACACACAACGAGTATATCAAATATGAAGGCTCTAGGCCGGGTACAATGAAAGTAGGCATGTCAAGACATTAAAGAACCATACTTAGAATAATTCATATTCAGAAACCTAATGCCAGTCAATGACCGAACACGGTAAAGGAGATTCTACGAAAATTGGACGGATGTTGTTTCATCGAGATTGATCAATTAGAAACGAGTACGAGCGCTTGGTATAAGACCGAGCACCACTCATTACGAGGGCTTGGGTTGAACCTATCACTAATTTTAAACTTATAATAGAAACTTTAATATCAATAAATATAATAAGATACGATGGAGACAGTGTTTAAGAATAACTAAATATACAAATACATGTTTACAAGATTTTCATTTCCTCACATAACACTTAGATACATCTACGTTTGGCAGAACGCTCAAACATAGCACTTTTACAAGAAGGCGCTCGTCCTCAACTAGAATTCTTCCCAAATGAAAGAATTCAATTTCAAAGAAGTTTACTAGAAACACCGAACGGTCCAAGACTGTTCAATGACGAACGTACGTTATCATAAGAAAACTCATTTTCAGAATTCATTTACATTCAAATTCATTTCTCAGCTTATAACTTCATAATCTCATACATTCATATCATAGCACATTTCATATTCCTCATACATCAGCTCATAATCATTATCATATATCAAACAATCAAATATCACAAAGTAATGCTTCATACAACTCACAGAACGTCCATGCAGCACAGTAAAACATACGAATTAAATTGAATAAGCTTCCCTTACCTCTAGTGTGACGATCGTTCTAGAGGCAGAAGTATGGTTTGTCTGACTAAAATCTCTTATACCCTTACGTTCCACAACTCTTAAACTAACCAACAGTCAGAAACCAAAAATGGATCAGACAAGGTATCAGCATGCAACCGAGACTTGGTTTGCATGTACTATAGAACGAACGACTAAAGACAAAAGACTTACCAATTTCAGGACTTGGAACTGTTCGGTTCAGATTGAAGCTTGGGACGCCCTGAATGCTCCTACGGTACTTGAACAGTGATCGGAGCAGAGAAAAGGTGAGTTTTAGTAGAGAGAAGGGAGAGTTTCTAGAGAGAAGAAGGAGAAATGGAAGGTCAGAGTTTGGAAAGAAGAATGTGCATGCAGAAGAGAGTAGGTACGAGGTTTCAGAAAAAAATCAATTTTGCTTCCCACGTCCAAACGGACGTCCGCTCTCCTGCCGACACCTGCCTTCCACTATCTGATTTCAAAATCCTAAATCCTTGACACCTGGCGTCCGCGCAGAGGGGTTTTGGGTGCGTTTTAAATGAGGTCTGACACTAGTATTTACAAAACTATGTTTTAAATTAAATCAGTTATGCTAAAAGAAATTTTATATCGTATTCTAATATCACCATTTTCTATTAATGTGTTCTCTCAATATTTTTTTTCGATTTTTGTTTCTACATATATTTAAAAATGCTCAAAGTTAATCCAATTCTTAATTTTACACGTTTTTTTATATTTATTTTATGGCTTAATACCCTATTTTGTCCCTAGTTTTGCTCGATAAATGTCAAATTAGTTCATCCTTTAAAACGTGCGTCAATTACGTCCTTACTTAATAAAATTTATATCAATGAAAGCCCTTCCGTTAAATCCGTACAAACGACGTTAATAGAAGAGAGAGAAAAATAATTAACGCCGTTTGTACGGATTTAACGGAAGAGATTTCATTGATATAAATTTTATTAAGTAAGGACGTAATTGATGCACGTTTTAAAAGATGGACTAATTTGACATTGTCGAACGAAACTGGGGACAAAATAAGGTATTAAGCCTTATTTTATCTAAAGCTTCAAACCTCTTAAAAATGCTCAAACTTTTTTTTCTATTTTTGTTTGTACATATATTTAAAAATGGTCAAAGTTAATCCAATTCTTAATTTTACACGTTTTTTTATATTTATTTTATCTAAAGCTTCAAACCTCTTACTAGGAAATAATTTAATTGACTAAAATGTTAAAAGCATGCAAAATGAAGATAACAACGAAAATAATAAACATATAAAAAGCGAATAAAATAAAGAAACTAAAACCACAAAAAAAAATTAAGTACACTATAATTTATCTCAAAGAAAAAAAAGAGGGTAAAGTAAATGTTTTGTGTTTCTTGGAAGTTTCGGATACAATACAGGAATGGATGATTATCCACTCATATTTAATATGGTCTTGGTAGTAGGAAACAAAAGAGGGAACACCAAAATATTGATGAAGGAAGTGTATTGTACGTGTAAACCTAATTTGTATTTTTATGAGAAGGAAGGAACCATGTTCATATACATAGCTGGCGATCGAAGAGGACAAACTATATCTAAAATCCTGGATGCGTTGTCTCTCTGATTGATGGATCATGGGTGGTTCCCTTCACCCTCTCCCCTTTTCACATTTGCTGAATGATTTTTCAAAATTTCAAGACAAAGGTTGTTGTCAATGCATGGCACCATCTGACAATACATAGATGTTTTAGATGTGATCATAGTCACACTCAGACACAACTATATCACGGTCCACTTGTCTGAAAAGCTAAGGTCGTAACAGAAAAGACGATGTTGTGATTTGAATGCATGGGGTTTAGGTTTTTGCTTTTGGAAAAGTTTATGATTAACGAAAAGTGTTGTTGGAGAGTTATTGAATGGTAATGAGAAATTATGCATAATTAAAAGAATAAGGATGAGGCATAAGATAAAAAAGGTGTATATTATTAGAAAATAATTGGTATGAATTATTAAAGTGTAAGAGTGTGTTATTGGTTGGAGTTTGCTTTTGAGCTTTGTCTTACGTTGCCTGGTTGCATTCCAGGTGAGGCGTGAAGGGTGGATTTATTAGCTCACTCCATACTTCATGAATAAGTCTTCCAATACCAACTAGCCCTATATCATAATCAACACGCATTTCATGACTCACCCAAACTCCTACCATTTTTAGGCAAAAAAATAAGTTATATTCATTGCTCAAAAATGAGTTTATACATACATTTATGTCGGTTATTCTAATATCCTGTCTAAACACTAAAAACAATATATTAAAGAAGGTCAAGAGAAGATTCAAGCAAAAAAAAGAGAATTAACTAAAGTTTTCACTACTTATTATTATTGGTTTTAAATTATTTTTTATTTTTAAATTAGAGATTAATTTAAGCATTGATTTCTTGATAGATAAAATATTGGTAACCTAATACTGAAAACCAATTTAGACTTCAATTAATAAATTAATTATAACTTTTTTATAATAGAAATTATTTTTAATACTTATAATTTTTTGTTTATAAAATAGTATTTAAGTTAATCTTACTAACTAATTATTATTTAATCATTTTTGGTAGTAAATTTTCTTCTCAACAGAATATTTTATAATAGACATTTATGTTTGAGAATCATAATATAGAGAGAGAAAAAATCATCGTTCATTTATTATAGATAAGCCAAATATCACAAGAATTTAATAAGGAATTCATTATTTGATGACTGCAAATAGAAATTTATCTCCTATTATTTTTAATCGAGAAAGAATAACAACCACAAAAATATAAAAAAAGTATGTATCCAAATTGCAAGAATATATAGAGAGTAACAAAAATAACGAGAATATCAATATTTTTAATATGGAAAAAATTTCATAGTGTGAGAAATAAAAATCTAGGAAGATAAAATGATAAAGCAAGTTTCACCGTCAAATATGGATACAATATTAGAATCAAATCAAGAATACAAACAATTGCTTATAGTTAATTAATACATTAAAACAATAATGTTATCTGAAGAAAAAAAAATATAAACCTAAACTAACAAGACTGTGAGACTGATTTATCTGATCTTAGATATTCAATTAATAATCCCAACGATAAAAAGATAGAACCTTATACTACAAATCTTATGTCAAAGTTTTTAGCTTATCTAAGGGTGAACAAAACACAAATTACAAATATACTAAAATAAATTAGTGAAATGATATAGCGTCCGTCTCACACACGCTTAGTATTATATTTTAATTTAATAAAATCATTCAATAAAGTAGCCATGTTTAAAATTAACTTTTAACAGAAATTAAATAATAAATTTAAAAGCTAGCGTCTGACGCTATTTTTTTATTTGAAATATTTTTTTGTTAATATTGTTAGAGGAAGTTAAATTAACGTAAATATTTTTATTTTAAAATAATTTTTATACTTTAGCTTGAGTTAACCGTATGAATTTTATGTAATATAAAATTGAAATTGAAAATAGTTAAATCCTTTTCTGTTCGTTAAGAAAGATATTTGTGACGCATTAGAGTTCCATATATAAAATATTTTTATGTCTTTTAGATTTGCTCGTATCTCCTATTTATGATTTTCTTTCACTCATGAAAAATTATTATATTGTCTAGCATCATATGTCAATAATTATGATCGATTTATACATAACATATAATCAATTATTTTAATTTATGAAATTAATAATAAAATTCATAAGGTGTAGCATAAAATTTTAGTGATACTATAAATAAATTATTGTGTCATTAAATCAATTTCTTTTCAGATGACTAATTTCAACTTAGGGTAATTAATTTTGTTTTTCTATTCACAAAAATATTTTATTTTACAGGCCTAAATTCTTTTAGCAATTGTAATTTTTTTGTCTCTAACAATTCCTTGTACATCTTTAAAATCTCAATCCCCTTTTAAAAAGATGAATGTAAATTATAAGAAAATTAATATTAAACAAATATGAAAATCTATGAATATATTATTTTAAGATTTTAGATCGGAAGTGATGTTATTTCCTTAATTAGGTTAAATCTCATTAGTCTATAAATAATATCCTATACCAATGGTTTAAGTAAATATATCCTATTAAAATAAACGACAGTAATATTCCTAATTGAAAATGTTCACTTATAAACCCATTATTTAAGGACCCATCAAAATCCAACATTTTACAATAGAATGAAGTCTGCCTTTTCAATTTACATTTAAAAGTTTTCCAACAATTACATGTATAAAGTGAATAGTAAGAATTGTATCGGTTCATGGCCTTATTGTTTAATTGATTTACACCTAAAATTCAAATGCAAAGAAACTAGCAGTTGATGTTAATTTTAAGTCCAATCAATGAACACCTCCAATAAATCTTAGCATAGGTATAGCTATAATTAAGCAAATAAATGTTACATATGTGTTGAATACGATGTTTTTCCATGACTTTTGCTTCTTTTACATCACAATCGGATTTTTATTTGGTTGTCCCTTCTTTCTTATCACTTCAATCTGTTCAATCCCACAAGGACCATCTTATAGTTTCTTATAGCATCTCATCAGTTTCTGTCTTTTAATTTTGGATATTTCGTTTTCATACAATAATTTCCAACTCTGAATTTCAATACATCTATGTGCGATTCATAATTGTTTTATCCCTCTTATTTGGATGAATAAATACTAATGCACTCAATGTAAAGGTGTATTTTTCCTTTTTTTCTAAAATATTTTTTTATGTTAAAAGCCATTATATAAAATATGTTTTCCATTTTTATATGGCTTCAATCAATTTTAAGTCTTTAATATTTACTAATTAATATTTTAAGTATATAAAAAATTATTCTAATTTGGCTTTAGATACTTCATAAATTTGATATTTCAATTTAAATATATTTTCTTATCTCTGTCAATTCTATTCTCAATTGTGTATTACCTTAAAACATGAGTTATATGATTTGTAACGCTAAGAAATTTGTATGAATTAAATCTCTTTTGTCAATCGATATATGATAAAAAAAACATCAGAAAATAATATTATGTAATTTTTTTTACAATCTATAAACATTTTCTTTTAGATTTTAAATGCACTGGCACTCTCTACTTATAATAAGAATTTAAACTAAATATTACAATATATTGTTATAAGATAAGAAAACCAAAAACTATGTGTTTAAATCCCATCAACTTAAGTCTATTATATAGTTTTCATCACTCATTCCATTTCATTTCCTAGTGATGAAAGACTTTCAAGATATATTTTCATTAACCCAACATAATATAAAATAAGTTAAAAATAAAAGAGTAAATGTAAAACTATTTTAATGACTAATTAAAAAAATTAACATAATAATAAACACGAATGAATATATATAATATTCTTCAAACACTTAAAAGAAAATTTTATGATTTCTTAAATGCTCAATTTAAAACAATAAGTTATTATATACTGAAAACAAAAATAAATTGTATATTGTAAATCGAAAACTTATTATGTCTTTTTATATCTTAAAATCGTACTAATAACAGTTTTACTGATTAATTATATAGGCATTTTACATTCAGAATTTATATAAATTAAACTTCATTCTTCTATTAAAGTGTGTGTATAAAAATACTTATACTGAGAAGAAGAAAAAAAGGAAGTTTGAAAAATGAGTAGCAGTACCGTTGATGTACCGACACTGGGTTTATAAAGAGGTCGGAAGGAACAGATTCATGTGTTCATTAAATTCCGGTCTTCACAACTATAATATAAAAGGTGATTGTGTGTTTTTATACTTGGATTCTCTGTGTTAATTGTTGTAGACCCACATGTATGCAGTACAACACCTGAGTACTATACATGGATCTCCTCCAAATGAATGATAACTGATTTCCAAGCAAATGACCTAAAATTAAGGATGTACCAAACAAAACAGAGACTGAACAAAGTGGGTCATGCCATCAATATGTTTCTCCTTCGGATTGGGTGAAAGAAATTGTTAAATTCTACAATCACTCTAATTACAGCAACACCCTTTCTTAAAAGAATTTTCTTTTTATTACTGAAAAATATATATTATATAAATATTGGAGCTCTGGGATATTTCAATCCGTACACATATTTATACGAAACAAAAAGAAACACAAAAGGGATTGAAAATATAATTTACATTCTATCTTCGACTTTTCTCGTCTTAACATAAACCTTTGCTTTAGTACTCATACACTCTTAGTTTTTCCTACAGAAAGAAGCACCTACAAAATAGTCGGCAGATATTACAAGAAGGATAAAAATGCAAATTGTACACATTCCGGTCACACAATAGACCAAACGGTCTATTTTTTCACACAATATTTCTTCGTGATCAATGGCTGGGAGGCAGGACGAACAATCAACCAACAAAGATATTAGTATTAGTTCTGACAAATTTAAGATAAAGTATTATTATCATCATTAGGTTATTGTTAATAAAAACTCATTCTGAAATTTATAAATATAACAGTAGATGATTGTATTTAATACAACATTAATAAACAAGTAGTCAAATCTTTACTGATTTTACCAACGAAGTATCTTTTACCGGTAACCTTCCAACTTTACGCATGAATGACTTTATTGAACGACAATTGAAAAACTTGAAGTTGGACATTACTCTTAAACAGTTGACTTCGACCCACCACTCAAAATATTGTGACGCCCACCATGGGAAAACAATAAAAACACAATCCTTCATAACTTTCGAAAAGGTACAAAAGTAATAGAAGAACATGAGAGGAGTTGGACACATAAAGGCTCAACTCAACACCTCAAAGGCCTACATGAAGGCTCACTCGTTCGGGTGCAATTGAGTATTGGCTAGATAGAGTTCCCTCAGTACACTTATATAAAACTCATTGAAAGGGAAGTAGACAAGTAGATCCTTGAAAAGGTAGGAATATATGAAGAACAAATCACATGAAGCGGTCCCTTTCCCATGTACACTCGTTCATTTTCCTTGGTAACTATGAGTTTCAAGAAATGAGCGTCAGCCGCCAACTTCACAACTGAGGTTTGATTAGTGAACCACTCCAACTCCCCACCCTTGCTAAAATTGGACATGAACTCCCCCACCTCACGAGTACCTAATCATAACCTGGCATAGTCGATAATGGTTGTTTGAAACCATCATTTCCTCTGTCGCATCAATCTCTATTGCTACGACAATATCTTCGTTGTTGGGCGACACAACCTTATTCTTATTTATATTGACCAATTCATCTTCTGAATCTGCGCCTTGCTCGGTTAGTCCTAGGATGGTGAATGTGGTTAATAATGACACCGACAACGATTAAGTGTTAATCTATTATATTTGGGTTAACTTGTTAATCTAAGTCTTGAATTGGATTAAGTGTTAGGTTGTAATAGTAGATTTTTTTTGAAGATATTAGTTAATATTTCATTTGTTGAATATTCTTTTATGTATACACTCATTGTCTTTATGGTTTTTATATGTTGGTTTTTGATGGATTTGAATTGCTTTTATTACTAATAAAAATGTTTCTTTTTATATAAACTTTTCATACATTAAAAACTTATTTCAATAATTTATTATGTTGTGATTTATTATGATAATACTATATAGATAGTGTAAAAGCAAAATTTGGAAGAAATATAACTTTATTTGTAACTTTTTTTTCTGTAAAAATTGGTATGTTTAAGTTGTCATTTGAAAATATTATATATTAAACTATATGTTAAATTTATAGTATAGTAGATAGTTTTGTGATGGAGTTACCGTCAAAATATGTATTATTTATAAATTAAAAATATTATTAAAAGGTTCATTGTAAAACAATTTAATTATTTTATCATTATGCTTAAGTATAATAACTTTAAATTTAAGTATAATATTAAATACAGCATAGTAAAGTCCATTATTGTAATATATAATAGTAATAAAAAAAGTCATTTTGAATTATATATTATTTATAATATTTGGATTTTTTTATTTAAAGTATATGAAAAAAGTTTGATTTTCTTGATTATTTTACACAATATTTAGTTTATAAATTTAAACAATATAAATGAATAAATTTTATTTTTATTGACAATATAAGTATTAGATAATTAAACTATTTTATTATTTTACATTTCAAACCCACAAATACATTTAAATGAACTTAATTTAAATATATTTTTTTAAAATGACATAAATTCATCACATAGTTTTATAAGGTTAAATAACATTGTGTTCTTAAATTATCATCAATAAAAATGTCAAAAAATGAAAAATTTAATATTTTAAAATAACATATTTTTTAAATTGGGTTTTTTTATACAAATAATTATAATTAACAAAATAATTTTATACAAATACGTTATTACCTTATTCGTAGATAGATGGAGATATTATTTAACATATTAAATCCAAATTAATCATTTATCATTACATAAAAATATTAAAAATAAAAAAATAAAATAACTTCGCTAGAATATATAATGATGAAAAAAAAATACGATATCAATTTCATACTTTTAACACTTGTAAAAAAATGTATCATTATGGAAAAAGGAGTATGTATTAGTTTTATACTTTTAAAAAGTGATTAGAAGTGTACAGTGGACCCAAAAGAATATTAAGTCGTTTTGTAAATATAAATAATATAAATAAAACAAATACACGCGTCTCATAAATACTCTACGTACGTCTTCAAAGCAAGAAAAAACCTTTTGAACCAAAAGCCTCATAGGAATCCGAACACATGAAAGAATCTTTAGTCTCTCTTCTCAATCATGCATGGCACACTGTCACATCTTTCTTTATCCATTTTCACACTTAACACACACGTAAACTTTTAATTTGGATCTAAGTGATTGAATAGATTTAAATATAATTTTTTTTTATTATTTATTTGAATGGATTCGAAGATAGGTGAGTATGGATTTGAAAGTAAATTTTTTTTTATTTGTCACATCTATCAAATCCTATATTAATTTTCACAAACTTTTTTTTTAAATTCTTTTTCACTTACATCCAAATTTACTCAAATAAACAACAAAAAATTTACCTTTAAATCTTTTTAAATTCATTGAATCACTTTCTTCCCAATCTATTCAAGTGAACAAAACCTTACACTTAGTATCACCAAGAGTGACAAACCTTTTCCAGTTGGAAACTACATGACAACCAAATTGATAGCCCACATATACTTTCTACTTGTTATTTTAGTAACAGAAAATTCAACTTCTTACTTCGTTTTATTATTTTTAATATACTTGTTTAAAAATATATTTATAGATTAAAAAATCTACGAGTATCTACAATATTTAAAAACATATAGTTTTTAAAATAAAATTAAATAAAATATAAAATATAATATAAATTAATTTAAACACAAATTAAATTAAATTTAATAAAATATAAATTAAATTTTAATTTTAATTTTTTTAAGTAATTGAAATTTACAATACATATATTATAGATAATATGATATTCGTTTTTAATATGTTTATAAATAAATATTAAATTATTTGTTATTTATTATTTACATGTGTTTATTTGTTAATTTATCTATTATCCGTAATAATTTATTTTATTTTTGTATATGCATATTTTTGTAATTCCAATTAAAAACACGTCTAATTAAAAACACATTTTTAATAATAGTGAATATTTTTTTTTAACTTTGAGTGAAAATTATCATTAATCAATTTTCAAAACTTTGATCAATTTAGCCTTTAAATTATAAATGTGTGAATTTAATTTTTTTAAACAATTTTTTTAAATTTATTTGATGTTTCAAATATGTTTCGTAATAATATTTAAATTATTTATATTGTTTAACATATCTCTGCTTCAATATTAATTAGGAAACAAATTTAAAAAATTAAATAAATTTAACAAAAATTGATTTGAAAAACTAAATTAATGTATTTATAAAATTAATCAATTAAATTGAGTTAAAGTTTTGAAAAAAAGAATTAGTTTCAATTTCACGAGAAAAACATATTTAGTCCTTTTAATAATATTATATTTTTATTCTTAAGATTCAAAACTCTTATATAAAACTTACTTCTTAAATTTTCTCATTTCATAGCATTTCTTTTTATAAAATCCATATCTTAACTTCAAAATTTAATGTACTCATTTATACCAAGTTTGACAGCTTAGGAAAACTCACGCGCTTTTTTCTTTAGGAAAAGAGGTTTCATGAACACTTCATAATTTTCATACTCCTATTTAACATCTAATAAAAGAAATACTATTTTTATTTTCCTAATTAATTTATTTTAAATTATTTTATATTTTAAAGTACAAATATTATTTTATTAATGTTGGATAAGGGTTGAATGAAAATTGGAGTGTTTACTATTATCATCCTTTTTTCAGAGGATAATTAATTTGGGTTTTCAACCCCGTATAAATTAACTCAACTTGTACTTAACTAATTCCTATTTTAACAATGTATTGAAACTTAAATAGATTTATGATTTTAGTATAATATTAAATTTAACGCCCCAAAATTATATAACTGTACAAAAAAATCGCCAATCACCTATAGGATTTTTGGAATTTTATGTTCTTCGATATAAATGCATTGACATTCAATGTCATCTACTAACGTATGAGCGAGTGAACTATACTAATCATATTATAATGAAATAAAATTTATATACACATATTTAATTCATATCATCACTTGTTCTTGATCAAGAGAACTATAAAACAAATTACGCCTAATTCAGTATCTAAATTCTACATAAATCCTTAAATAATTATATGTATATTTAATTACATCACTGTAATTTATCAAACTCAATGTTTTTAGAAAAACTCATATTAACTGTATTAATCAAAGACTAATACTGAACTCATTAGAAGTAAAAAAGAAAAATCACACCGGCTTAATGGTTCATTGTATATACGTTACAAAATTTGATGCATGATCTCCTAAACTTAATCTATATAATTTAAATTATTAGAAAATATAGAATATCAATTTTTTTTTCTTAACGAGCTCATGATCTTAATACCACAATCATAATAAGTCACAATATAATCTCAAATATATGCACAACCACAATAAGCAATCTGATAATGTTGAAACGATAAAATTAATAAGATATGCACTATGAAATTTATTCTTAATAATAAAAACTCAACAAAAGATTAGTCAAATACAATAAAAATAAGATAAAGTAAATAGATTAAGTAATAAAATAATAAAAGAAAGAAAGAAATAATATTATAAAAAAATAAATAGAGATAAAATAAAAAAAGAAATAGGTTGATTTCATTATTTTTTTTCAAAATAAAATTCATCATTGGTTTGTAAAGATTATTGTTATTAACTTCTTGTCTAAGATTTCAAACTATTAAGGTAATTTCTTAATTAATTTGTTGGTGTCCTCACTTCTAATGAAAATAACTTTTCAACTAATTTGTTTGTCCTCACTTTTAACCAAAGTAACTTCTTAGTTAAATATTGTTATGTCTTATGTCTATTATTTTATCTTTTATTTCTAATAAAAAAAACTAACTAACCAAAGTAACTTCTTAGTTAAATGTTATTATGTCTATGTTAATTCTTTTATCTCTTATTTCTAATAAAAAATTAATTAACTAAAAAGTAACTTTTTTGACTTCTAATCAAAGTTTAACCTTTAATCAAAGTAACTTCACAATTAAAATTAAAAACCATTAGATTCATAATATAATCTCTCCCAATATTATCTTCTAAACAATCCAATATCTTCAAGATATAATTGATTGTTATGGAGATATAAAAATATTTAAGAAGATCTTGCTAGATTCAAAATGATTTGAGAAATATTATCTTTTGATATTTACTATTATAATTAAATGAGATAATTATTTAAAAATATCAAACAAAATATATAAAGATATATTTTCCCCAAATTGTCTTTTATCATAAAAATTTATCAACCATCAAAACTCTTTTTGTAGAAAAAATTAAGAAAATCGAAAGGTCCAATTTTTGTTGCTCGACGTCTCTTCCTAACTTAGTCAAATTTCTTTACTTTTTCATATTTTTTCTTACCTTCTTCATGCAATACATGGCTTGGATTTTTATGGTATGTACTA
Source organism: Vigna umbellata (assembly GCF_029865625.1). NCBI lineage: Eukaryota > Viridiplantae > Streptophyta > Magnoliopsida > Fabales > Fabaceae > Vigna > Vigna umbellata. The sequence continues at coordinate 21,235,097 of NC_142165.1, read as the reverse complement.
TTTTCTATTCTTGTATTTATTTTTAAAGTTTCATGAATCTTTAATCAATTTATTTCTACACCTCCATGAGTTCAACTTAATTATAATTGCACTAAAATATCTTAAAATATTCAAATAACATTTATGCAACTAAAAAACTATTTTTAACATGATTTTGTATCTCATTTTAAATAAACTCAATTATAAAAAATTCTAATTAAAATTAAAGCACAAAAACCAATTAACAATCAAAGATTAAAGACTAAATAAATACATAAATATGCACTCTTCTCCATGATATCATTTCATGTACCTACAAACAATTACACCAATGTATTTATCCATTTCTCATATAAGATCTCATCACATTCCACCATGACATATATTCACATGGATCTCATTAAAACACAAATGCACACACATAAAACATACACTATCACCATACTTCATCATAGATCAATAATAAAACACCAATATAAGAAGAAAAAGTCATAAAAAATATTATGCTTAAGTGTTGTATCTTTAACCATTAAATGAAAGCTTATTGTTTGAGAAACTTCTTTCCACTTAAATGTTATTAGCTCCAAAGTGGGAACGCCCAGGATTTTATATGACAAGGTTTGCCCAGTGACATCGGATAGGGCTTAGCGACAACCAAGTCAATAAGTTTTCTAACTTTGGAGTCGTTCAATGAGAATACTCTCGTCTAACAACCACCAAGTTAGTGAACTCCTTGACTTGGACGTCGCCCAACGACCTAACCCTCGTCCAACGAGTTTGCATAATGTAAAAATGAAACCCTATAATTTCATACCATTCCAACCATACAAAATCAATCCAATGCTTCATATTACAAAACAAACTAAATTCATATTAAATAACATTAATTCAACTCAATTCATCATATTTGCAATACCATCATAAAACATTCAAACTTTCATCACATAGCCTAACATGCAAATAGAGATCCAACCTTTAAATTCATAGCTCAAACTCAATAATTCATGATAGTTATTCATACAATCCCAAAACCACATTTAATTATTGAGCAATTCAAAATAAAGTATCTAAAGTTAACTTCTCTTACCTTTTTTAACAATTATAATTATTCTAAATGTCAAAATACCTCTAATTCCATAATATACTTTATCTACACAAAAAAATCACAATAATGATCCGACTATATCATTATGATAACTTATTAGTAGAGATTCAAATTGATGACTCTAAAGTCACATGAAAATACAAAAAACTCATATGCAAGAGGAAAATAGATTTGAACAAAAAAAATAGAAAAATAATTTACTCAAATAAAGAAAATGATCATTGAATTTGAAGAGTTTGCCCACAAAAATTATTCCAATAGTCTTAAATCTTCAAAAGATAATAAGAGAATAGGAAAACTTAAAAAAAAAAAAACTCTAGAAAAATAATTTTAAAAAATTAGTATATTTTGAAGTAATAAAACTTCTTTATAAAATTTTATTTATACTTAAATATTTTAATATTAAAACCAATCTACTTAAATATTTTAAAATTAAACTAATCGAATATTAATATTTTAAAGACCCTCTAAAATATCATTACGTAGGTTTTTTCCTTTCTTATTTTCAAACATCGTGAGGAATTGGGCAAGAGATGACGAGAATTGGAATAAGTGAGTTCAGAATAAAATAATATATCTTAAATTATGTATGCATATGTAATTGCTCCAAAATATGGAACCCATTGGATCGTACGTGAGCTGTATTTAATAAGGAACATATCCAGTGAGAAGAACTGACTGCTATAGTAAAAAATGGAATATTCAATTATAATTATTAGATTATAACAAACAACATAATTATAATTTTATATGAAGGCAAGATAAAAACAAATACTAAACTTTACTGGTTCAAATTTTGATTCCCTCAATTCTTGACTGTGATTCTGTTTTTTTTTTTTTCATTTGTTTTGTTCGCAATTTTAAAATCTAAATTTTAAGAAAATCAGTAATTTTGGTTTAATCCTCAATTTTTTATGTTCCCCTCTTTTTTATATATGTATTATTTCTTAAGGTTAGCATAAATGGCTTTTTTAGGTTTAAAATCAAAAAAAAAATGTGTAAACATTGAGGATTTGTAGTGTAATTTATTTATTTTAAATAAAGTATATATACTTAAAAATGTCATCATCAAGTATATATATGGATCAATTAATACAATTTAAAAAGTAAGTCCTCAGAAAATTAGTTCGTGGAATAAAAATTGATGAAATTTTTTTTCACAATATGTTTACTTATTTCTTATTTCAATTAATATTCAGTTGATATAATTTTGAATTACTTTTCTACAGACTATTATGAGAATATGATCTATTCTCTCTTTTTTCTCTAAATTATATTCATAATTATTGGGTCATTTATATATATATATATATATATATATATATATATATATATATATATATATATATATATTAAATGTGTTAAAATTATTATATTTTATTAATCTATTTGTTAAAGTAATTTAATTAAGATAAATATATAGTTAAGTAGGTATATGTCATGAAAGTTAAATGTATAGAGATTATAAAAAATATTTTAATTTGATAAGAGGCTAAATTATAAATATTAAAACTTAGGAAAAACTAACTATAAAGATTACATAAAAGGACTATAGTCTTTATCTAAAAACACATACACATGTTCCTATTAGAGGGAACATAAGGTATTCGTGGAAGATCAAATATACTTTGAACATTATTCTAAATACTCAATCTACTTCCACTGTACTATTTTATGTGATAATGAGAATTGTTTATTAATTAAGGGTTTAATTGCATATTAATTATTGATATGATTTTGGAGCATAATCCAACTCAAGAATAAAAAATTGTGGGTTTTACTCTTGAATGCACACAAGAATTTAGGGTTTGAAACCATGAGAGAGATGAAAAGAGATTGAGGTTTCAAAAGACAATTAAACCAAAAAAAAGTTAAATAAAATAATTTGGATTTTAGAATATAAATAAAAATATATTTTGGTTTTGGTATAAATAAATATTCAAATTTTGGTTCTTGTTTATAATTTTATATGATCTTTTTGAATTAAGAAATCACCAAAGTAAATCTTCTTTATTCGGGTATTTCATAAAACAATTTAAATGTTTATCGTTATGTATATCCATGCCACGGTTGATTAGTCCAAAGAAAGATTAATATTTGATTAGATTGCATAAACATCTACAATGATAAACACGTGATCATTATAAGGTTTTGTTTGTCAATAATAAATCAATCCAAAGATAGGTTTGTTGTTAGACATGTTTTATTATCAGTGTTTGATCATTACACTAAGATACTCCTAGCAATTAATATTATTGTCCAAAGACTTGATATTGATGGTGCATTAGGTGTCTTGATATGAGTCAAACCATTATTTGAATTTATTTATTATTATTTTTATGATGTGAGCTTATTTATATTTCTTATGTTACAATAATTGCTTCAATATCTACTAATCTAAATCCAATTTCGGTCCTCAATGAAAAAAAATTAAAGACTAGAAAGAGACTGTGGAAATTATTCTTGGTTGCATGGATCTTGACCTTGCATTAAGGATTGAAAAACCTCTTCTTCTTAGAGACTCTAGTACCTCTAAAGAGAGGAAATATTAATTGCATGAGTTGGATGATTATTAAGCACGATATTTCAAAGGTCTTTAGAGGTGCTATATATGAAGAAATACCAAGTGCTAAAGAAAAAATAAGTGTACTTCTTCATAGCTTGATTTCCATGAAGTATCATGACAAAGGAAATGTTAGAGAATACATCATGAGAATGTTAAACATTGCTTTAAAACTTAATGCACTAAAGCTTGAGATGTTGGAAAACTTACTCAAACACTTAATTTTGATCTCTCTTCCTTCGTAGTTTAGACAATTCAAGTTATCTTATAATCGTCAAAAGGAGAAATAGTCTCTTAATAAGCTCATTTCATATTATGTATAAGGATAGGAGATGCTAAAGCAAGAAAAGACTAAAAGTGCTCATTTTGCGAGTACCTCTGAAGACAAAGGTAAGAGGAAGAAAATCGTGAATCCCAAGAATGAAGTTTCTATCGGTTCACTATAAAAGAAACAAAAATAGGATGATAAATGTTTTTGTAATAAGGTTAGACATGTCAAGAAGAACTGGACAAAATATCACGCTTGGCGTGCAAAGAAAGATATATTTATTACTTTGATTTAACCTGAGGTCAATTTAGCTTCAGTACCAAGCAACACTTAGTGGTTAGATTCAAGTGCCACTCATCAGTGTTTCAATTCAAGGTTGTCTAAGCTACTAAAAGCCAATTGATTATGAAAGATAGATATATGTTAGAGATGGTAAATTAATGAATGAAAAGGTTATAGGGCATTTTATATTATTATTATGTATTGGTTTTTATTTGGATTTGAAAGATACTTTCGTTCATTTAGGCTTAGTTTTGTTCCAATTTCTTATTTGGACAAATTAGGATATTTTTGTTCATATGGAAACAACGAACTTAGATTATCTTTAAATTCAAATACTGTTGGAACTAGTTTACTTTTGGCTCATGATAATCTATATATGCTTGATACGATGACTTCTTATAATGAATCCTTAAATACAAAATTGCATGGTATTAAGCATATAATTGACGATACTAATTCATGTGCATTGTGGCATAGACGTCTAGGTCACATATTTAAAAATAAAGTTGATCGACTTTGATGTATGCCCAAGTATGAACGTGTTTTGATGTGGTATAAATAATTAGGATATTAGAAATATATTTAAGCAATCCAAGAATGGGTAATTGGAAAGTAGCAAAAAGAGTGATGAGGTATTTACAAAGAACAAAGGGTTATATGCTCACATACAAAAGGTTGGACCAACTGAAGATTATTGGGTATTCTTACTCAGATTTTGCAAGAGCCAAGATAATTTGAGATCCACTTCAGGTTAATTTTTCATGTTAGCTGGTTGTGCAATTTATTGGCAGAGTGCAAAGCAAACCCTTATGGCTTCATCCATTATAGTTGCAGAATTTCTGGCATGTTATGAGGCATCAAATCAAGGAAGATGATTAAGGAATTTTGTCATAGGGATCTACATTGTGAAAGGAATTGAAAGACCACTTAAGCTTAATTGTTACAATAAATATGTTGTATTCTATTCTAACAAAATAAGAACTAGAGCAAGTCAAAACACATTGACATCAAGTTTCTGGTTGTTAAAGAAAGGATACAGAGTATAATTTTTTTACATAAAACACCTGTGGACAAACTTCATCATAGCAAATCCTCTAAGGAAGTTCCACCTAAGGTCTTTCATGAACATGTTGCTCATATGGATGTTTTATAGTTTGATGAATCTTTGGTTTAGTGGGAATTTGTTACTTTTAGGTGTGTTCTTTTTATGTTCTATGTGTGATTTTATGTATGCATACATTATCTTTTGGACATATTTTGGTTTTATATATATGATTTTTGTTATTAAGATATTATACTTTGTATATTAAGATTCTTATATTGATCTCATTAAAATAAAGCAACGACTAGTTGAAAATAGACATGTATAGGTTACCTTTACGAAATTTTCATGCTACACATTTCATGATAAGTCCATGTTATTTAATTTTGTTAGCATTAGTGATCACTGACAAGTTTAGTTGCGATTAATGTAATGAAAATTGTTTTGGTTATATGTATTGATGTAATTAGTAGTCTTTAAAATTAATAATTTTAGTTAATTTTTAATTGATTTTTTTATTTTTTATTTTAGAAAAATTAACAAAATTTAAGAGAAAATAGGTCTCTACATACTTGAAATATTCACTAAATTTTATTTATACAAATTGGGTTTACTAAATAAATCATCATTGTTATAAGTAAAAATTAAACAATTATAATATAAAATTATATTTACTTTACTGTGTAAAAAGAAAAAGTCTTCGCAAGATATTTTTCAATTATTTTAATTAATGTCTACTTTATTTCTGCCTACCAAAATTTAATTATTTATCATTAATATTCCAATTTACATCATATTATTTATTTTTATATTCTACACAATTTGAAGGCATTCTTTCAAAAGTACATTATTTTGTCTTCAATCTCAATTCTTTAAAAGTAATTATTTAAAAAGCTCAAAAGTCAATTATTATTTTTTAATCATTTTTATGAATTTCAAGTTACACTTTAACCTTTTCTCCCAAAATCAATGTTTCTTTAAATCCCTTCCACTTTTCAGATTTTATAATTTAATTTTTACATACATTTAAAAAGTCTCTTTAACTAAACAAAATACTATACTATATACTCGATAGAGTATACCCAATAACTAATTTACCCATTTAATTAATATCCAAATTGGTTTAGTTGTCACAATAGTAGTTTTCAATGAATTTGTCACTCTCTTTCATCCTTTTTGGCACAAAATCCATTGCAGTGACTAGACAATAGAGGAAGGTGCTTGTAAATTGATATTTTGATTTCCTTAGTCAAATTTTTTATTCATTTGGCAATACATAACAATGGTGGGGACTCCATTTTTTCTCCTCTTTGTGGTCCTTTCAACTCAATTTCACATTTTCCCTCATTCAACCATCTTAATAATCCCTTTCAATGTTGGCAAGGGTCAGAGTCAAACTTCACAAGTCCTACTATTTTGTCATCTTTCACACCAATTTTTCACCTTTTTTTTTAATTCATCTTTTATTAAACCGTGTCTTTTGTTTTATACCAAGCTCTTTTAGATATTCCAACTTTTATATATTCGATAAATTAAAAAGAACAAATAAAAACAAAATGCACAGAACAATAATTTATTTTCAAGATTCTCAACCTCACATTTAGTATAATACTTCACAAAAAGATAACCCTACAAAAATTATATCCTTCAAACTACTTTTGTTATGCAAAAAATTATACCGTACCATGTTATGTTGATATATATATTTATTACTAGTTTACCTAAATTATATGTTATTCATAGTTACTATCATAAAAAAAATATTATGATATTTTAGTAAACAATAGAGTATGCTACATCAATTACTACCTTAGCTAATGTATAATATGTACGTATATATTCATTAACATATCAACTTATGTGATACACGACAAACTAATATAATCCTCAACACATTTTTCTTCACTTTTAGTTATAGTTTTACTTTTCTTATTAGTATTCCTAATGTTTTTCCCTTTGTCTCCTTATTCCTCTTATATCTTAGATTTTGTTTATATGTTTATAAGATTAATTTTTAATCTTTTTTTATATCAAAATAGTATTATCTCTGTTCCAATAAATTCTTTGACTAATTCATAAGGATGAAAAAAAAATCTTTACTTTAATTAATAACATTAATTTTTGTAACTATTCATATTATTGTTTAAAAAAATTTGTCAGCCGAGACAATTAAAAATCACATGAAATTATTCTCTAATTGAATGAATTTTAGTCCAATGAACTAAAGAAAACCCCTAACAATCACATATATATGTTTTGACTTTTTTGTATTCCAAATTAATTGACACTTTAGAAATTAAAAATTGTAATGCAATAATATTTTAGATTAAAATTAAATATTCTATATAAGATTTAATATACATTGTCCTTAAAATCTATAAAGATGAGAAAAAAAATATTGATTTATAAGATTTAACGGTGAATGACTATAAAAACAATTGTAAGATATTTTGATTAAAAAAATTAATTAAAAAAAGAATTTATATTAAAAAAGACAAACATTTAAAAGGAAAAGAAAAAGGATCTATATATAGTGACATAATATTGTTAAGATTCTTCTCCCCCAAACAACCGAACCAAGCTCCTTAGAAACCCAATTAACTCCCTTTCATACTGCAACCACACACTTTCAAATCACCCAAAACCTAACACCAAACGAATAAACAAAAAAACAAACTGAAAAAAACCTTAAAAACAAAAACACAAACTCAAACCATACTTTCTCATCAAATGTTCTTCTCTTCCCTCTCTTCCTGCTTCCTCTCTTCCAAACCCACCACCCTCCACGACGCCACGCTCTCCACCATCCTCACCACCTTCATCTACCAAACCCAAAACGGCTCCATTTCGCTCACATGGTCACGCTCCATGTTGGGTCGCTCCCTTCACGTCCACCTCCACAACCACTCCTCCTTCCACCTCCACCTCAAACCCTGGAACAAAACCGGTTCCAAGAAACTCTCCCACAACACCCTCTTCCTCTGGAACCTAACCAAAGCCAGGTTCGCCTCTGGACCCGAACCTCTCTCCCGATTCTACCTCGCCCTCCTTGTTGACCAAACCAACCTCACCCTCCTCGTCGGAGACCTCACCCCAAAAACCAAACCCCACAAACCTAACATCAAGACGCAACAAGTTCTCCTTCTCAAACGGGACCACGTCCACGCGGCGTCACACCGCAGCAGGGTGTACCAGACCAAGACCATACTCGGAGGTAAGGTTAGGGAAATCCAAATAGACTGCGACGGTTGCAGTAGCGATGAGGAGAGTCTGAGGTTGGTTTTCTGTGTGGATGAGGAGAAGGTCCTGGAAGTGACGCGGTTGAAGTGGAAGTTCAGAGGGAGCGAGCGTGTGGAGGTGGATGGTGCCCACGTGCAGATCTCGTGGGACGTGCATGATTGGCTTTTCGAAAAGGATAAGGATCACGGTTATAGTAATTACAGCAGTGATGTGAGTGGCAACAGTGATGGTGGTAATGGTAAAAACGAGGGACATGCGGTTTTCATGTTTAAGTTTGAGAATGACGAGGTAGGAGGCGGGAGTGGGAAGGAGGTGGATGTTGGGTGGTCGAGTGGGGAGTGGAAGAATGGAAAGAGTTGGTCGTCTTCTTCGCTGTCGGTTTCTTCTTCTGCTGGGTCTTTTGGAGGGAGTTCCTCTGTCATGGAATGGTCGAGCGTGGAGGAGAACGAATTGGTCGTTCCTTTTGGTTTCTCTTTGGTGGTTTATGCTTGGAGAAAGTAATGGGTTTGATGTTTTTTTCCTTCCTGAGAAAAGGTTCGGGAAAAAAATATAGAAATTTGATCTTATGAGAGTGTATAGAAGAATATATATGTTGTTTAAATTGGTCATTAAATTTTGAGTTTTTATTATTATTATTATTTGAACTGGTATGAACTATACAAATCTCTCTGCATTAGTGGAAAACTGAGATAAAAAATAAAAAGAGTCTGTATGCATGGAAGAGCATCTGTTGAGAGAGATCGGAGATAAGCTCTTTAGTCAAGAGTTTGATCCTCTAGTTTGGAAAGGTAAATCCGTTGGTAGAGATCAACTCTTTATTTGAGAGTTTGAAGAAAAATCAGTTTTTTTTACCTCAATAAATTTCAGTACCCGATGAAGATTACTAGTCTGTGATTTTCAGTGGAAAGATGGAAGGTACTCTGAATGTCCAAAGAAGCTCTTGAAGCTATAATGGAAGATGGAAAAAAGGTTGCTGACATGCTAGCGAAACGTTATCGATTGAAATTTATTGCGGTTGCTATTTGACATATTTAACCAAAGATTAGAGTTGTTTGGATGAAGGTTTGACACTTTCATTTTTTGAATGTGTTTGAAGTTTGAGTACTAATGACTAACTAGTTAGAAGTTAGAATTTAGGATGTGGGGTTGTCTTTGCACACTAACACATTTGTTTGGTGGATATATAACAAGGGAATGGGAATCTATTGGTGGGTTTGTGTACGTGGTGTAGATCTAACATATTTGTTTAGAGGAAGGACTTGTTATGTTATTTTTATGTGGGTGGGTATATGTGTTTGTGATGGAAGCTTTTACTCGTGATGTGCACGCCAAATGTTCGACCAAATGACGGCATGTGAGCTAGGAAATTTTCTTTCTTTGTTGGTGCGTTTGCATTTGGCAGCTCAACAGCGTGTTGCCTAAAGCGACTGGTACAAGCGGCCAATTTGGTTGACCCATTCCAACCAATAATCAATTATATGCAATCCAATGGTTCATATTTGGTTGACGGCACAGAAATTGTGTACTTTTCCTCAAGGGTTAGTATATATCTTTTTTTTTCTTCCTCTAAAGAGTAAAGCTTATGCTTTATATTGTTTTACCCTTTAAAATTTTAAGGCTATTTAAGTTCGTTGTAAAAAAGTAAAAAAAGAATTACAAGATTTTACAAATAAGTAGAATATATAGATTCGTGCAAAATTAGATGTTTGATATTTTTAATTGTGTTGTTTTAATATTGTTTTCTACAATTTTTTGGTTGTATTTTGGTTGGATTAAAAAAAGGATAATTTAATACAAGAAAATAGAAGGAGAAAAAAATGAACGATCCTGAGAATAATTTTTGTCTAAAATATTAGTTAACTTTTAAAAACCGAATTGTATACATGCTAAAGTATTAAAAGAAAATATTGTTATGTGTGAAAAGTAATTAAAAGAATAGAAATATGAACCTGTTTATACAATAAAGAGTATAAGAAACATACATAAAAACATGCTTAGACTAATGAGGAAAATAAGTGAATAGTATTTCTCATTATTGAATTGAAAGGTCAGTTAGATCGTTTCACCATATAGTTCACGTTTCAATAGACTAATGTTATGTTTCTTTTCAACTACGAAAACAGACGGATTTGCAATGAAAGTTGAAAATTCAATCACATAAAAAGAGACAAGTTTTCTTTTTTTAAAAAACAAAACTTTCTTCGCACTTATGCAAAGATTTGCGGAGAAACAAGGTAAACGTAATAAAAGATTTACATTATATTTTTATAATAAAATAATATAACATAATAAAAAATGATAAAATAAATTATTGTTATTATTATTAAAATAATAGTAATAAATAATAATTATAATTACCCAATTTCATCCATTAAAATACTTTTTTTAATTTATTAAACTCTATCACATCACTTACTAGTTTTTGTAGATTTTTATTTTAAATTTCTTTATTTTTCACATTTTTTTCCTAAGTCTCTGCTTGTATTTTAAGATGAATTTCGGAGAATAAGTTTGAGGAGAAATAAAATTGAAAGTGTAATTGTTTAGATATTGTCAGATCCATTAAAATTCACTAAAAAACTCATTTTAGTGCATTACATATGTCAAGGTAGGGGATCCGAAAATCAGATAGTAAAAGACAGGTGTGTGATGCAGATTGGACGCTCGGTTTTGACGGTAGAAGCAAAACTCAAAGTTTTCAAAAATGCACGCCACTTCTGCATGCACCATTCTTTCTCAAAGTTTTGAATTTTCATTTTCTCCTTCTTCTCTCTAAAATCTCCTACTTCTCTCTAAGAAATCTTAATCTTTTCTTCTTCTGATCACCACTCAGACACCGTCTGAACACTCCCGGCGTCGAGGGCGTTCGTTTGAACCGATCAGTTTCGGATTCTGGACTGGTAAGTTCACCTCTCTCAGCCAAGTGGTTTTTCTCTGTACATGCAAACTCAGTTTCCAGTTACATGAGTTCCTTAACCCATTTTTGAACGCCTTTCTAGTCTTTCATGTGGTTAGTTTCGTAAATCGTGATCGTAGTCTTCTAAGAAATTGGTGGTGAGCCATTCTGTTCAAATTGTGAACGTCCGGTCACGCTTAAAGGTAAGGGAAACTTATATAATTTAATTTAGCTTGTTGTGTTGAATGTTTGTATGCTTGCATGATACGTTTGATTATTGATGAGTATGAAATATGATTGTACTGTTGGTTTGAATGTGTGGATGGACGTATGTTATACGCTGTGAACTGAGTTGGAATAGAGTTTAATCTTCGAACCATAGTATTCTGAGCAAAGGTGATAGTATGGTCGAGCGTCATTAGCGAACGCTCGGTCTTTCTTGGGAATGCATGGTCTTACTTGAATTATCATGCGTTAGGGATATTGTTTAAGAGTCTTTCTGTAATATTATATAAGAATAGGTAAACTATGATCGAGAATTTGTATTCATCGTTCAGTTTTCGTTGAGCGTCTGTTCATGGTAAGTTCTTCTTCTAGAAAGGATTCTGTTAATGAAGAGCGTGTTATAATAGTAGATATGTATATGTGAGTGTTCAGCCTAATTGTAGTTCTTCTTTAGACTTCCTGTACAGTTTAGGTAACGTGTCATATACTACCCAGGGTTGTAGACGTTATTGTCCTTTTCATTCAGAATAAGTGGTGACTCAATTGTATAGATTTATATAGTCATTCGTTTCATTTGAGTTTATAAGCGATCGATTTTGGACCAAGCGTTCAGTCTCGGTAGCGCTCGTTCCTGATAAGCATTTGGTCTTGGACCAGCACTCGTTCAATAGTGTTCGGTTTTTACAGGGCTCGGTCTTAAACCAAGCGCTGGGTCTTGTTTTCTGTAATATAGTATTACTATACTTAGAATCAGAGTCTTTATTCAAACTAGATAGCGTTCGTTAATTCATAGTTTCTCATCAGTATTATTATTTAGTATAAATCATGTTGGTCTTTAAAAGGTGTTCGACCTAGATTCTTAGTACTCGGCCTAGGCTTTGTGGCGTCCGGTTTGAACTCTTAGGAGTCTGTTTATTGAAGTAGTTGAGTAGCGCTCAGTCCTGTTAGTTTCTAAGAAGTGTTATTCTAGTCGTACTTGGGCTATGATAAAAGCATATGATCTCTTTTCATTTGAATGTATGGATGATTAAGTATGAGAAGAATTGAGATGTGATGTGTATGGAATAGTTAATTATGAACGAGTATTCCATGGAAGAATATCTTAGAAAGTGGTTATTGATTGGTAAAGTATGAATGTGGGCAAAGCTTAGCGGGCGTTCATCCTGATATTCCATGATTACTCGTTCTCATGTAGAGAGGAGTAAGTCACGTGTGGGAATGACAGGAGGTCCTAGTCCATAAGGTTAACTTGGACGGAACGGATCAATCTCGGGTGGCAGCTGTTGAGGGTATCCTAGTTATTACATCACCTGGATGCACAAATGTCGTAGCTACACAGGATTCATACAGTCCGGACAGTCAGAGTCAAGTGGTCGTTTTTGCATGCATGGATGTATGAATTATGATGTGGTCGTTGTTGGTTTTGTTATGAATGTTGTATGTTGTGATTGAATAAATTAAATTACCTAAGCTTACCCTGTTTATCATTTTTGGTTGTGTTGTACGTCCTGTCGTTGTCCTGTTGCAATGATCATTCGTGTGGATGTGAGCAAAAGGAGAAAAGTTGCTTGAAGAAGTATTGGAAGACGCAACAGAAGTGAAGGCCGAACCTTAAGGGCGTTTCGGTCTGGTGTTGACTTTATTTTTGTAAAGACCGTACGACATTAGTGTATTTTGTTAAACGTTCGGTTTAGTAGTGACTAGCGTTAGTTTTCAATTTCCCTGCTGTTATGTAAGGTCGTTCGACCGTAATTGTATTTAACCGAGTGTTAAACTGATATGTAGTATGGTTAACATGTGATTATTCTCTATATGATTTTACACTGTATTTTTGAGATGTTACATATATATATATATATATATATATATATATATATATATATATATATATATATATATATATATATATTAAATATATTGAAAAAATATTATTACTTAAAAGATAATTAAGTATTATATCTTAAAGATGTTATATAATAAACTATTATATCATAATATTTTGGAAATATTAAATAATAAATTATTATTATAATATCTTAGATATATAAGAAAATATAATAATAAATTATTATATTATAAGATATTAACTATAAATGGTTTAAAAATATTTCATAATATCTGGAAATTATGTCATAATATTTTTTAGATTGTGTACAACCTTAATAATATAGAAAATTAGCAAAAATAACTCTAATTAAATTTATAACTTACCTTCTTCAGAAAAAAAAAATAGACCTACCTTTTGGGATAGACATCTTTGAAACGAAATAATTTAATATATAATTTCAAAAGATAGTACCATATTTAGTTTATATAATTTTATGAAGGAAAATATGTGTGTTTTAATTCTGAAAAAGTTTAGTGACCCCCTCCCCAAAAATGGAAGTTTAGGTGAGAAAAAGATGAAAATGATAATTTTGAAAAACATGAAGAGATGGGAACAAAAAGACAGTGCTTGGTAGGAAACAAGGAAAAAAAGTGGCCCAATAGGCAAGAGGCTCTCTTGTTTCTACCTTACTGGCCCCAATATGGGCCACATATCCCTTGCCAATTCAAAAACAAAAAAACTTTTCTTTTTTATATCAAATAGTTACTTTATAATTTCTTTCGAAATTTATTTTTCAATATAATATGGTAATTAAAAAACATAAGCAGGTAATAAAACAGGAAATATCAATTAACTTATAAATTTATTAGAAAATAATCAATCTTCGGAGTTTTGTTTTGATTATTAAAGAAAAAGAAATAAATATAATATACAAAATAAAATAAAAAGTTAAAGAAAGAAGCACCTTTTTAGACCCGAAATTTGATGATAGGATAAAGATGAATATCTATAGGGTTCACTGTTTTATTTTCATGAAAGGGTGAAAAAGAGGGAACACTACATGTACATTAACATGTCTTATCGTTGAAAACAAAATAAAAAGATGAAATAGTTTTCTTTACAAAATCACTGTCAAACTATATTACATGATCTAACTTCTTAGATTCGCACCACTTAAAAATATGAAATATCCACATTATGGAAGAGAAACATTGAAACCAAGGAGACATGTAACATCTACATTTTATCGAGTCATTAGAGGACAAAATTTTAAATATTATGTTCAAATAATTCTCTTCACCAAACACCATAAAATAAGATAAAATGCTCAATATTACTCATATATAAAAACATATATTCATTGGTTGAAATTAAGATATATATATATATATATATATATATTATATTTATTAATATTACTTTTGGTTAAAATAAGTTAATTATTTAATTTATTGTTTTTGTGAATTATTCTAAAAGAAATTGTACTTATTGTTTTAAAAAATAAACTTTAATTTTATAAAATAAATTGTAAAATAAAATTTTATTTCTATATACTATGAATTGATTTTATCTCTAAGTCTCTCCATATAAGATTTCAATCACTTTTATATACTATTATTTATTGTGAAATGTTTTATATTTTAAAATCTAATAAATTTTTTTATAAAATGATATATTTTGATATTCACGTCTATGATAGTACATAAACCCTTTAAAAGATAAAAGAATAATACCTATAAAATTAACTGGGATTTGAAGGCTGTATTAATAAATAATTCTATTGACCATAGCCTTTAAATTGATAACCACTTTTGGTATTCAAAAGTTTTGCTTTTTCATAAAGTTTTCAGAATGTGGGTTATTCTAATCATAAACTCAAAAGCTTCATAAAATAAATTACATTAACTAAAAAAATTATGGGTTAATTTGAACCACAAAAGTTTTTGTCTGACTTATTTAGATGGTCTTAAATGGACTTAAGTTGGTTTGGTTCATGAACTAAGGAGTCAATTAATTTAAAAATAATAATAAAATAATATTATACTTTTTTAATTTTAGTTATATACACCAAAATATTCTATTAATCTTACTAAAAGAATCATGGCCTGTTTTAGGGACAGGATAATAAATTTCTTAGGTGACCCATACACTCTTGTTGTGTGTTACTTTACCATTACATGTGCACACATCATATGAGTGAATAACTTTAAAATAATTTCAGAAAAAGTAGCACAACACTTTTCTTTTTTTGTTGAGATATATTTTAAACCGACAATCTAAACTAGAAAATAACATAAAATTCCATATATTTTTTATTTGATTTGATTGTCGGCAAATGCGATGAGTAACACATGCGTGGTCGACAAGTACCTCTCAGTATCAACCTGAACACTAAAAAATAAAACACTCTTTTACTAACAAATTATGCACTTTGGAACATCCTAATGGATTTTTCCAACAATTCACCCAAACATAAATAAACAATAATTAAAAAATTCAAGTTAACTAAAAAAGAAAGAGGATTAGTAAACTAATTGTCTTTAAGATTTTGAGTTAATATTGTATTTTTCTGATAATTACCTTTAAAAATTCATAAAAAAAAATTAGGTTACTTTTTCATTTTAAATTTTTTTCTTATATATCGTTTAATATTTTTAATTTTATTCAATATTAAACTTAAAAGTAAACTTTTTGTTTGTGGAAAAGTTTGGAGTCAGCAGTTGACTGAAAGTCGTTTTTGTAATTGATTACGACTCTATCACTACAAATGGAGTCTTATCTTTTAATGACGAATGCAAACTGTTTCCAGATAACAAATTATTTAGGTATTTGACTAAAACAGTGCATGCACAGTGAATAATACTACTTGCTTTCTTATGACATAGTTTTTGGATAAACATTATTGAATTTAGTTTATTTTCTTCTTATTTAGTGTCATGATTTATATAATTATCAATTGATTTTATGGGTTACAACTTACAAATCTATCAAAGAATTTAACCACTTTAATGCATCTTTTATTATGTTCATTTATAAAACTTAAATTTGATAGCTTCACTCAAATAAATTGTTATTTATTTATAAGTTTGCATGTTAAATATTACTTCGAGTAAAATACACTTAGTACAGAAAATAACTTTATCTTAGTTTTAGAATAAATAATAAATTTAGTATAACAAATATTGATATTTCGTTTTTAATTTACTAAAAAAAATTCATCAGGTGTATAACAAATGATTAAAAAATAATAAATTTAGTATTACAGATATAAATTTAGTATAACAAAAACTTTAATTCTTTTAATAACTAAAATATTAAATACATGTTTGATCTCTAATAATTATCATTATCAGGTGTACTTATCAGCATTAACATACAATTAACTTTAAAAGAGTCATTGTTTTTTATTTTTATGAATTTAAAATATTTAGAGGTTTCTTCATAGATAATAATATAATAATATTAATCTCTTTTAATAAATACATGTAATAATTACCAAACTTTAAATACATATTTAATTATTAGTAAAATTCGAATAAAATTATTGAGATTAAAAATTTTGTACTTAAGTTATGATTTTTTTCTTTTATTATACTAAAAATATTTTTTTATTACTAAACACTAAATATATATTTATAGTTATTGTAATGAAATATTTACCTTTCATTTTATAATATTGAGTTAATTCAATATCAAAATTTTAAGATAAATATTTTTAATAACTTTTTTCTGGAGTTATTCTAACCGTTCGGAGAGATTGAATCTACAAATTTTAAGCGTAATTATTGCAAAAGAGTGGACAAATTCTTATATCAGCAGATTAAAGTATATAGTGTAAAATAACCCTTTTCCTTTGTTACGTTTTGATAAGTTAAACTAGAATCAAACCAATCATGATTAGGTTGCCTTTTGACATGATTATAAGTGCCAGACCATTAGTTTTTACCATGTCAAATCATAATTCGAGTGAAAAACTTGTAATTTTTATTTGGCCAAGTTTCAAAAGATCACATGACTTGGATTTAATGATTAATCACATTAAAAAATAAAATTAAAAGTAAATATTTTATGAAAACTAAGCATGATTAAAGTAATTATACAGTCATAACTTACTTCATAATAAATACTTCTTTTTTCTAAATCATAATTTCCTTGAAAGAACCAATAACTTCACATGAAATAAATCTTATGAGAAGCAATAACAAAAAAATTGTACTTGTTAATCGTTGTCGAAGTTAAGTGACGTGTCTAACCCTTTATTCAACAACTAATACTTTCTTTCTAAATCTTTGTCTATTACGCTTCATCATTACTTTTATATTGATTTCTTATGTGTATTTCCTGTCCAATTCATTCATAGAATCAAAATTAGGCAACTTAATGAAAAACTATTAATATGTTTGTTTAACATCAATAATATCCTAAACATAGAACCTTAATTTTGAAGCGTAATGGTTTATATGGCGATAAAGAAAGACAAAATAATTATGAGAACTTTGAGTATTTAAACGAGTGATTCTCTTAAAAATTAAAAAAAAAAAGACATAAATGCACAACTTATTCAATGATCCATTA